>NC_061512.1:29628951-29928951 GCF_022539505.1 Lolium rigidum
TTCCACACCCACATATAGGGCTGGACAAAAAGCTCGAAGCTCGACGAGTTAAATGAGTGCTCGTTTGCTCAACTCGTTTGAGCTCGGCTCGTTTTGTTAACGAGCCGAGCTGAGCAGCAGTTTTTGCTCGTTAAGGTTAACGAGCTAAACAATCGAGCCGACTATGTTCGTGAGCTACTCGTTAAGATCGGTAACAAGCTAGGCTTCACCAGTTTTAACAATGAGTCACTTTAGTCATCTCAAATATTTGGCACGAAGGGGCCAAGCAAAATAGTGCTCTTTAAGCATGCTTGAAACTCCTACATTAGGATCTAAAAACCTATGCTCCTGCTCTTCCTCACCAGGCAATGCACACATGTTTGATTTGCATTGCCTCCTTAACGATCCTTAACGAGCTGCTCGCGAGCGCTCGAAAGAACATAACGAGTCGAGCCGAACAATGATTTTAGCTCGTTATTCTTAATGAGCTTAACGATTCGAGCCTTAATGATCACGAGCTTAACGAGCCGAGCCTTAACGATCCAAGTAGCTCGTTAGTCCACCCCTACCCACATATGGCCTATGCCATTTTTGCAAATCTTTAACCTAGACCATTTTGCTTTGCACCATTGGTTGTAAATGGATACTAAACACTTTTTATCACTTTTGGAAACAATCAAACTCAATTCAAATCAAATTTGAATCAAATTTGAGCTCACATGTGATTATGGTCACTTGTGCAAATTTCAGCATGATACCCACTTTGAGCTCCTGGTTTTCAACTTTTTCTTTCTACATTTGGCCAACTCTTTGTACCTCTTCCAAGATCTAATCAAGGACTACAACTTTGCTCCAGACCCTCACCTCAAACTCTGCCTAGATTTCAAATTATAATCAAGCCAAGATGAGACATTGAAGCAAAACTAAGATCTTATGCAATTTGAGATTTTGCAAACCAACTCCAAATTGAACCAAACCACCACCATTCTACTCCATTTCATATATGATTACAACCCACCAAAAATAATTGCAAAATTCAAAAACATTTTTCTTGCGGGCATTATGTCAAAACACCTTTAGGGCAGGGTTTAAATTGTTGCCCATACCGAATTGTGGAGAGGACCAAGTCCACTCTGGCCCTCCTCTGATGCTCTGGACCCTCCTCTCACCTCACTGCATCATCTCCACCACTTGCCAGCACCCCTGCTTGACCACATTGACAAGAGCATGCCATGCCGTGGCATGGCATGGCCACCTTGTGCCATCGCCCTCACCTCTCCACTCCAACCTGCCCTGCCATGTCCACTCACTTCCTCTCACTCTCCTGAGCACGACCAGACTCTGCCCCGTCAAAAAATTGCATCACAACGGATGGAAACCGTCGTGCCCAGACACGCCCAGACACGCCCATGCACGCGCCAGAGCGCGCATGGCGTGAACCCTGGCCCGCCAGAGCGTCAGCCGCCTGGAGTCCTCGCATCACCATTCCTCTCTCTCTCTCTGCGCCAGTCGACGCCTCACCTCACCCTGAACCGCCTGGACAAGCTCATTGACCCGCGGGAACGCCGCAGGCGACGACCACGACGACGAGCTTCCGCCACGGTGACGCACGCTCTCGTCAAACTCACCATCGCCTCAGAGCCTCGTTTTCACTGCCATCAAGCACGTCATCTTCGCCAGGACACCAGTAACCCGATGCGCCCATCCCTTGCCTCTTCGCCGCCCTGGAACGACGACGACGACGACCCTAGCTGAGCGCCGCGGCCACCTCCCGCTCCTATAAAAGGAGGACCTCTCCCACTGAATTGAGCACGCCAACTTCTTCCTCTCATCCCCACAACACTCCTCGCCACCTCAATTTCATCGATTCGCCACCGCACCACCCCAATCGCGAGCTCGCCGCCGCCCACAGTACCCGAAGCTCGCCGGAGAAGGAGGCCGCCCCTGGAGACGCAACTGCTTCCAGGAGCTTCCTCATCTACTCCAACATCGCGGCGCACCACTCCGACGATCGCCGGAGCTCTGACGGCCGCTCCGACCCCCTACCTCCACCTCCCGTAAGCTTCCATCTCGCCGGAGACGACGACCCCTCTGGGCCGTCGATCTATCGCCTAATCGCACGGCCCTCCTCTCCCCGTACCGATTCGCGTGTTACAGCTCACAGACAGGTGGCCCCCACTTGTCAGATGGCCCGCTGCGAAGCTGGGCCGGCCCATCTCCTTCTCTCTCTGCCTAGCCCGTTAAATCTCCCGCCAACCCACGTTTCAAATTCAAATATGAAAAATAGAGAAATACCCCAATCTGATGTCAACTTTGAAATTTACTAGGGACAAATCTACTAGGCCAAATTTTACAAATTTTATATATTTGGAAACATTATGAAATTATCTACACAATGCCCCTGGTTTGAACCCTAGATCTGTTGTAGAATTAAAGCGAGAAAATAAACAAGGCAGGGACTTTTCTTCCTTAGAATAATTCTTAAAAATCAACCATAAATTCTTTTCAGTTAATTCCAACTCCTATAATTCACATTTCACTTATACTAATTGTTTCTACAAAAATATGCCATGCTTACTTTGAATGATCATGGCCTAGTTGAATTAAATGACTTTATGGCTATTTCTAGTCAAAGATATTGTCCAAAACTATTAAGAAATATTATGGGAGTGTTTCTCTCATTTAAATCTTGTCACCGCCAATTTCAAATGAGGTAGAGACTCTGGTCAATTAGGTCTCATAGAAATTGTTGGTGATATTAAATCTTTGCCATGCTAGAATTAAATGGTATGAGGTACTCACCTCATTTAAATCATTTTCTTAAATGATAAGTGTGAAGAGGTTGACCTTGGTCAACCTAGGTCACATATTATGCATGAGAGAAATTAAATCTTAATAAGATAATGAGAGGGAATTATTTCTCTGAATAATTAAAAGTAACATTCAAGATTAGTATGAGAGGAAATTATTTTTCTTAAATGATAAGAAGAACACATCCACCAACTCAATAGTAATGTGTGATGCTAGTTTAAAGTGTGTAGATCATGAGTGTGCCTAGTTTAGTAAATTAGTTTGGTATGATGATTGTGTACCATGTATTCGTATTTTAGACGCTAGTACCGAGGAGTATCAAGAGGAGGAGGAGGTCTACTTCCAAGGAGAAGAAGACCACTTTGACCAATTCCCCAACCAAGGCAAGATAATACTCTTGCAAAGTGCAAAGCTCACCATGAGCAAAGCATTACCCATTTACTTAATGTTTATAATCTTATTTCCCAGTTTTACTTTACAAGTTTGATTTACTTTTGTTCTATCAAAGTACTTTTTGATTTATGATTCCCTTGGATAGTATTGGATTAGTACAAGAGTATCAAAGTTAGCCTAGAAGCAAAGCAAAGTACTTAGCACCCCTCATACCTAGATGCTAGTGCTAAATTAAAAATGACTACTCTAGATAGGAACATGTGTTTATGAAATGATGAAGTTGAAAACCTTGGAATGATGAGTCATTTCCATTGAAAGATTTTGAAGGTGAATATGACATGAATTTGACTTGGTGAAATGACTAAAACTGATGATTGAGTTGGATGCGATACCATTCCAATTTTTGAGTACCCCCACAATACCTGATTATGGGTAAGGCTTAGGCTGGAAATTTATGTGTCTTAGTATGGGTTCCCTCTGAACACACGTCATAGGGGTTAAGCTTGAGGCTGCCTCCGTTGTTGAGAAATGATGTGAATTGAGGTGAATTGTACGGCCAAGCCCTGTGCAGTTCCCGGGTTAACAGTTGGTTTTCACCGGGAGGCCAAGCTCATGGGGAGAGGTGCCTATACTAGGGTGTGTAAGTGAAAGGTTAACGGTTGATGATCCGCATACTGAGATACGATTATTCGGGGTTTATCCCTGACGGATGTAATCAAATGTTGTGGCACAAGTGTGCAACCTCTGCAGAGTGTAGAACTATTCGAATAGCCGCGTCCGCGGATATGGACAATTGGAAAGGCCATACTGTTTCCGTCATCAGAATTTATATCTATGTGACTGGTGAATTTGAACTTGAACTTGAACGGTGACTATGAATTTGAATCACAACAGAGTTGTGGGAATGACACTAATGTTCCCACCGGAGTTAGTTAGCACATGAGGAGTTGGTTTACTAAAATGTTTCTCAACTAAAATTGGCTTTATGCAAATAACCTTAGAGCTTAGAACACTCTCTTTAGTAATGTTAGTACTTACATTAGTATTAGATTGCGAGTACTTAAAGTACTCACGGCTTTGTCCCTGGCTATTCAAATGGCCAAAATATGAAGCCGAGTAGCAGTACGAGGATGACGATCAGCAGGACGTCTACCACAACTAGGAGCTTCTAACGTCAAGCGTTGGCCTGTGGACTAGAGAGTCCTTGTATCTTACGCTTCCGCTATGAACTTGTGTTTGTTCGTTGATCATTAGATCAACTATTCGTGTAATATGGATCGTGTGATTCCAATTTGTAAGACATTATGGTTTGTAATGAATGATGACTGTGATACTTAACTATTATGCCTCGCAACAACAATTTCCTGGGATTGCGATGTATGACATAATAGGCATCCGGACTTAACAATCCGGGTGTTGACATGTATTATCCAATGGGGAACATGTCCATGAAGGTAGCCATCGGCAGTGCTTTACCATGTGAACCTGGAGCACTCCACCACAACAAGCCCATTCAAGATGGCTATGCTCGTGTCACGGTGGAGGACATAGTCCAAGGGTTTGAGGACCTGGAGATTGACATTGCTACACCTGAAGGGGCGAGAAGACTTGGAGATGTCAAGCGCCATATCATTCTATGGCAAAAGAAGTTTATCAAGTTTCCAGGTGAGGCGCCAAGAAGGCCAATAAGTCCACCCCCCTACGGTGGTGGTGGCGGTAGCGGTGGTGGTGGTGCTTCACCTACACCTCCTTCATGTCAGCCGACGCCGCCCCCCAATTCACCTCTAGTGGGTAAGCAGCCGCCGCCCCCTAGTCCGCCCCGGGCGGGTAAGCAGACGCCGCCCCCCAATCCACCTCCGGCGAAGAAGCAGAAGCAGCAGTCCTGGAGTATTAACCCGGACCCTTATGTACCTAAGATAACAAAGGTACCGGAGCCATCACTGAAGCCTCTCCCCACGAGGCCTTGGGAACGTAGTGCCGAGGAAGTCGACGCGGCCGCGACTGCTGATTATGAGAAATGGAAGGCGGACTGCAAGAAGAAAAGAGAGCCCGAGCCCAAGCCGGTATTTTCTCGATGAGCAAAAGAAGTGGGCTAAGTCATTTTTGAACACACCGTCCCAAGCCGCGAAGAATCTGCCTGACGACTATGCACGTGAACTTCGTAAGCAGGCACTCATGTTCAAGGAGAAGAAAGAGCGGGAGGAGGCCGAGAAAGAATTAGAAAGTAAAAAAAGTGGGAAACGAGTTGCCCAGCTCGGGGAACAAAGTAAACAATCGATTGCCCCGCTTATAGTGACAGCCGCCGGTCCGGATGCCCCCAATATCATAGAAGCTGCGGCAGCACAGGGATTGACTGTAACGAGTGCCAGAGAATAAGCGCCCAACTTAGGTATGACTCTTCGTGAACTGTTAGGCCTTGATGAGGCGCCAGTGAAGGAGGTAGTAATTACATATGTGAAGAATGGGCCTCTCGTCGAGCCTGCGCAGGAAGAGGATCTACCTCCACAAATGACAAGTCTCGCTGAAATGGTACAAGGGTTACATAAAAAATAAAAACGCCAAAGAATATATTTATGCGGAAGTTAGATATGAGCATCACTTCAAACATTACTATGTACAAATTCATCTGAGTGAATTGTTCCAGCTTTTCAATCTGCGCGAGCTCGACAAATCTATCATCAGTTGCTACGTTCTGTAAGTGATTTATTTCTACCCCATCTCGTTCATATTGCCTGCACTATATATATGTCCTAACTATATTGTTGTGTCCGCTATTATACATGCAGAATGAAGATTAAGGAATGCAGAGTAAGGAACATCTATGATGTTGGGTTCATTGACCCACACATCGTTAATGGATATGTGTTAGAGCATCACCCCGCCGACGTGGAGGCAGACCTGTGGCAGTTTCTTACAAAGCAGGAACTCAAAAGTGATATTCTATTTCCTTACCATTTTGGGTGAGTGTTTCTGTCTTGAGCACATTCTCTTTTGTTTACTCCATGCATGGTATGTGGCCGGCTAATCGATGAGTTATGCATGACGTACTGTGCATGTATCGTGTCCGCAGGTTCCACTGGATTCTGCTAGTAATTAAAGTTGACACCTCCACATGTCTCGTCCACGACTCTCTGACTCTGGATTCAAATCTTTGGGGCGGCATGAGAAGAATGCTGCAGAAGTAATTATTTTCATTCATTTGCGCTCTATATCGATCGGCCTATTTCGTTCATTTCCTAAGCTTCAAGTAACTAATAACTCTCTTGTTCATTTAATTTTCTTTGCCTCGTAGGGTTTGGAGACGGTTCTCAGATCAAAAGGTCGGTGATTTCAAAAAAGAGCTAGAATTCAAAAGGTCAAAGGCTAAGAATGGTGGCGATATTCAGCCACCGGGGACCAATCTATGTGGATACTATGTCTGTGAGATGATCCGGAGATACACCTCTGAGCGGGTTCCGAGTGATACCAATGCTCAAAGGAATAACCTCCGGATGATGCTTAGTCCAGAAACTCGCTTCCGACCACTTCAAGAGGAACTAGCTGTATGGTTCACGAGGGAAGTCCTCCATCCTAAAGGAGAACACCATTACGAGGACGTAGAACTTCATATGCATTAAATTATGTATGGAAACTTGTTCAAAATTGTATATGGTCATCCGATGATATTGAATATATATTGTATATTCCTCTTGAATTCTTTTTGGTTCTAATTTCAAATTTGTTTGAAATTGTACATTCATATGCATGTATGTAGTACCGTAGAATATGTGAAACTCCTTCAAAATTAAAATATAGCACAAAAGAAATAAAACAATACAAATTAAACAGAAAATAGGTTTAGGGGGGGACAGGTTTAGGGGGGGGGGGGGCTAAAACCCTAAACCTGCGGCGGCATTTAGTCGCGGTTGGCCAGAAGAACCGCGACTAAAGGTCCTCCGCCCCGACGGTCGCCTGGCGCCCACGTGGACGGGCCTTTAGTCGCGGTTCTTAAGCAACCGCGACTAAAGGAGGGGGCCTTTAGTCGCGCTTATTTGGTCGCGGTTGCGCAACCGCGACTAATGGCAGTTGCGAACCGCGACCAAAGGTCCTTTTTCCAACAGTGAAATTTTGCAGCTCCACGTCTCGATGGATTGATGGAAGCAACGGCAGACGATTAGTAGCACTGTCCATATTGGATTTGCGCAGCAATTTCCTGCAGCGTTGGCCGGAATTGTCTCTATGAGGTACTCTTTTCCTTCTAACCCATTTGTTAATGCAATATATGGTAAAGGTGATGTTGGGATAGGCCCAGTCTTACAACGCAATCTGATTGAGTACTTTCCGACGTGTACGATCTATGTCGCAAACCTAGATCGACTAACTCCGGCGAGATGCACACATAGGAAGAACCAATTGGTCGAGATGCGAGCACATACTAACTAGGTAAGAAGGTTGATCGATTCCTCCTGCTAGCTTGCTAGCTCACGTAAGATGCAACACAGGGGAGAAAGAACTATGTAATATGAGATTGATGGCGATGGATTTCCTGTGTAAGAGGTTTCAGACCACAAATATTTTTTAGGAACGATGGATTTATATAGGAGCGTTGGTCGTCCATACTAAGGACCTTTTAGAATTTGATTCGTTCTATAAGGCTTAAGTTTTCCGTTTTAGAATAACAGCGACATGACGTGTTGTATGTGTTCATGGATTACCTCTCCCTACATGTATTTATTTCAGTTCATTGAAAATTATCAAGAAAAACTTCAATACTCCAGTTGTATTAATTCGTTTGGTCACTGTGCAGAGTGCCATGGTACACGTGTATATAAAGGAAAATTAAGTTAGTATATTCAGACTCTCTATGCAAGCAGGATAGATTAATACGTTAATAAGCTTCAGGGTTATTAGAATGAGGTATGTACTTCTTTAATTCTATTTTTTGTCAAATAGTGTAATAGAACATGTATACTCCAAACAGTTGGAATTATTTTTCTGAGCTGCACTGTAAGCATGCCACTCCTCAATGCTCATACTCAATTCTTTTTTGTTAGAGCTGCAGCAGCTAGAAGTCTTTCCATCATTCTCACCATTTAAACTGACAATATGCGAACATAGTAACATTGTTCACCATGCACTCTATATTTGTAGAACACTCAGTCGCTATTTCCTAAGCTTATTGAGATTTTCTTTTGGTAGAATTTCATGGAATTGTTTTAAAAATTATGTACACGTGGACTGTTTGTACATTTGATCGTCTTACCTCAAAATACTATGGTAATGTATAATTTAAGACACCGCTCGGTGCAATGCTTTTCAGTTTCAGTATCTCATCTTGCACAGTTGATTGATCGGGAGTCATTGTTCCTTTTTCAAAAACTCAATGACATTAGGTTTACAGTACTCACACCACCATAATTTTCTCAGTTCAACCATTTCCCGCATTTAAAGACGTGATAGTTGGTACCCGTATAATTGCAGGACGTGATTGTTCCACTATTTTTTCCGTGTTATGATTGATTGTATTTGGTTTGAATGAAAAATATCATTTTGTTGTTAAATAAATTTTACACTTGAATATGTATATATAATTTTCATCCATTTCAGTTTTGTAAAGTTTTTCCGCTATTTTGTTTGTATCCTTATTTGTTAATCATGTCGTAATAAGTGTGTAAAAATAATTTGTAATTGATACCAATAAAATAAAAAAAATTATGGAATTGTGAATAAAAAGATTCCGGGAGTTGTAACACTTTCGATATCTTAGTATATTATTACATGAAAATTTAGCTCAAAATAGGCATCATTGCAGTATTTTGAAATATATTTTCAGGTTTGTAGGTTAATGATTTTCTACATAATAAGTTCCAATTCAATCATTGAATTTGTACATAGCTTTTATTCCTTAGTGTTTTTCCACAATTTTATTAAATATATAATATATCGATAGCCCCGTGTTGATGCACGGGTTGATGACTAGTATGAATAATTAGAAGTGAAGAATACAAGGACGAAATAATGCATACTATTCTAACGTGGGACATATTGCCCCATAAGACCATGCTTGGCAAGACTGGTTTGTTTTCCACATACGCACGTTGTCTTCTGTGCACGAAAATTATGGCCGGAAATAAAAACAGACATCGGAATTTCCGTGTTGTTTACCAGGGAAAAGTTCAAAAACTGGGAAAGTGGGGGCATAAAAACAGCCAACAAAGTGGCTTTCCTGGACTTGGTCCATAAAAAACTGGGAACTTGAAACACCACTGTTTTGGGCTAATATACGACCAACCAAGCGGGGCCTTACGACACACGGTGTTAGAGTACGTACTGGGCTTGGGCTGGCGCTATAGCCCATTAGTCTTAGGGTTAATTAGATATAAGGGTCGTTTTCTTAGGGGTCAAGTAAATCTCTCTATATAAGGAGAGGAGACGTATCAATCTAAGGAAGCAAGAATTAAGAAGGAAATCCCTTCCCTCTTGCCCGGCCGTGGGCAAAAGGCCCCCCCCCCGGCCTTCTCGCGCCCTCGCAGCTCTCTCTCTCCCCCTCCCAAACCCTAGCACCCACATAACACTTGGTATCAGCTTTCCCGGGTTCAATCATGTCCAGCCCTCCACCAAGTTCTTCCCACCCGCCGCCGCTACACTCCGACGTCCCCGCCGTTCTCTCGCCGGCGGAGATCACAACAGCCCTCCGCGATCTCGCCACCGCGGTCCAGGAGATCCACCTCTACTTGGCCGGCCCCTACAGGCCGCCGCCGGCCGCGGCACCAGCCGCCACCACAGGGCTGTTGCTCCTGACGTGGCCGTCCCAGCCCCTTGTGGGCCCCGTCGCGGCCGTGGCCTCGCTGCAGCAGCCGGCGCCGCCGCCACCCTGGTTGTCGTGGCCGTCCCAGCACCTCGCGGGCCCCGTCGCGGCCGTGGCCCCGCTGCAGCAGCAACAGCAGCTGTCGCCGCCGCTGCAGCTGCTGTCCTCACCGATGATGTCCCTGCCGTTCGGTGGGCAGCTGCACCAGCAGCAGCTGCTGCCGTCGCCACCAACACCGCAGCAGCGGCTGCTGCCGCCACCGAAACCGTCCCTGCCTTTCGGCGGTGTGGGAGCGACCTTGGCCCCGGGCTCTACATCGACACCGCCCGGGATGCCCTTCCACCAGGTCCGTTTCCCTCCGTCGCCGTCACCGCTTCTGGCTTGGATTGCTATCCGCCATGTGTCGGCGGCGGTGAGGCTGCAGGCTGCTGCGCGCGGCCTCCTAGTGCATCGGCGTGTGCGGGAGATGCGTGATCTGCAGCTGCAGCTCCTCCAAGTTGCGCTTCGTTGCGCAATGGACCTCGATTTCGTCCGCTGCGTCGGGGATGTTGGGCGTGTGGTTTCCACCACGAGCGGCGGACATGCTGTTTTTCCCGCGGGCAGCGACCTCAAAGTCTGCACCATCGACAGTCATCCGGCGGGGAGAAGGCATGGTGTCACCGACAGGAGCGCACCACGTAGCACCACTGCATTCCGCCGCCGGCCGCCGCGCGGGCTCCTTTTGTCCCGCAGGTTTCCATGGGATCCAGGTGGCTGTACAGGTGCACGTCCGACGGGCGGATGGTGTCCACTATATGCTCAGGGGTCAACAATAAAGCGTCCCAGTCCATTTCAGGTTCAGAGTAATAAAACAAGCCGAGATGTAAAAGGCTCGTTTTTAGGTGTTAGGTTTGTGTTGCGTCGAGTCATGGTTTGTTTAGGTTGCAGCTCGAGGACGAGCTGCATGTCCAGGTGGGGTGTAGTGTTAGAGTACGTAATGGGCTTGGGCTGGCGCTATAGCCCATTAGTCTTAGGGTTAATTAGATATAAGGGTCGCTTTTTTAGGGGTCAAGTAAACCTCTCTATATAAGGAGAGGAGACATATCAATCTAAGGAAGCAAGAATTAAGAAGGAAATCTCTTCCCTCTTGCCCGGCCGTGGGCAAAAGGCCTCCGTCCGGCCTTCTCGCGCCCTCGCAGCTCTCTCTCCCTCCTAAACCTTAGCACCCACATAACACGCGGGTTGACGGAAAGGTCAGCGGACATCACTTACCAAGTTGATTTCAATGCCCGTGTCGCCATCATGTCATACTTGGTATTTCCTACACTTGTCCATGGTTGCTCTAGCATCAGCCGTGTGCATGTCAATTACTTTTTCTTCTTTGAAATGGGGGATGGCGTGCCAAATAGGCATTGCAAACTATTTTGCTTCATCAAGATATTGGAGAGGAGAATATACAAAATGCTTTGTGAAAAGGAACACCACGGAAAAAATACAGTTACCTCTTCTATTTGTGTGTGTTGTGCGAAAATAAATAGTTGCTACCTATTCCCTCCATTCTAAATTAGTTATCGCAATGCTTTTGAGAAAACGTTGTGATAACTAACTTGGAACGGATGGAGTACTAGATAAGCAGGCGAGGGAGTTAGCTCCTAGTATGGGAAATCCGTTGGAACGGAAGAATACATATTGGAAAATAATTTTGAGGGGGAATAACAGTCAGGCAGAGGCAAGGAAGAAGAGGCCACTTCACTTGGTTGTGTTCGTCAGCCAATGGAAAGCTGACAGGTCCATTAGTTAGAAATGGGACACCGTATCTTCATCTCATCCACAGCTCTCGATACACTGTGGGCTTGTTGTGCCGGACATGTTAAATGGCGTTGTGGCCACCAAGACATGGATAGCTTCAGGTGGATATAACGCCTGAGGATGCCAACGACATGGTGAAGGAAGCTAGCATGCCGGCTGGTCGGAGCGCGACTGCAGGTGGCAGGTCATCGGACCAATGCGCAATTATTGATCAGAGGTATCATGGTTTGGCACCCAATCGTGATATCTCCAAGTACTAGCCATTTTTGCCATGCTGACTATTCTCTTCCTGACTTCTACTATTCTCATTTCCCAGTGTAATCGCCTTGTCTCTTTGCTCTTTCTTGCATTGCTTTTTCCCCAACAATTGGAGTATCACAGTATACACTGGAACCTCGATCACTCAGCCGGACATGTATAATGTTTCATTGCATTACTGACTGTTGATGCACGAGATAAACATATCGAACTAATTTGTGAAACCTTGCCAGTACGCACTCGATCCAGTCTGTGGTGGTGGTATATAAATGGTTAGTCCTGCAGCGTGTGGTTGTTGACACTATTTGCCTTTGAATCAATATCACGTGATATTTTACATGGAAAATATCTGAAAATGATGACCTTATGTAAAGGATGTGATTGAATCAATTGATGAGAGAGATGTGGTTACTTAATGTAGTGTACTATCACAAACGATGAAATAGTACATGCTATTAAGACCGCTTGGGTGTCAAAAAAGAACCATTTGGGTGTCATATTGGATTATAAAGGGTAAATAACCATTCTTCATATTTTTCTTAGCAAATGGGCCAGAGATGTGCGAGTAAATTGTATAGATGACCCAACATAAAACAGTTGTCTATTTGTTCAGCACAAAACTTTTTTGCGAAACATGTACAGGTAAAATGGGCTCTTTCTACACAAGCGAGTTAAGATATAACAGTTGTAGCTAATCTCTGCTCCTCTATGTCGTAATCTAAACCTCATGTTGTTAGGATTTCTCCAGGTTCAAACGACTTGTAAATAATAGCACAAGGATATGTGCCTCCCACTAACTTACGGTCCAAAAAGTGCTAGAGTGCGACGAAGGCTACCGAATATAATATTTGGATGGTTAACAATTGCATTACGAGATGATAACATGTGAAGTATATCAGTTCACAAATTCCTAGGGCCTGCAAATTCCACGTATCTAATAAGTTCAGAAATGCATTGCATCCCTCTAAAAAAATGCATTGCATCTTTGTTATTGTAATCCTTTCTTCTATAATATGAGATATTTGGCCAAAAATGTGCAAACATGCCTCCAATTTTTTAAAAGTTTGGCTTGTTTCTACACGTTTCCATCAATTCCAGGATAAACCTTCAGAATGGAAAACAAGTTAGTTAGATTAGCCATAGATGTTGTCATCGAATTATGAAGTAAGAAACATATGAGCACAAGGTAACTTCAGTACCCTTTCCGGGGTTGAACAAGGGATTGGATCTGTGCTGGAACACAAAACAGAATCCACCCCTGAACAAAGTTCCCGGGAGCCAGATGTGGCCCATGAACGAAAAGCAACATAGCATGATTGAAACGGAGGGCGACGAATCAATAGATGCTCATGAGAGCTACTGCAAATAACCAGATTACTGGCTGGTGTTGTTAGCATGCAATATGCTGCTGATACCTTGTTGTTTTTTGAAAAATGACTTAACATATGCAACAAATTTAAAATGGTTATTGTCTTGCTTTGAGCAAATGTCTAGGATGAGGATTAACTTTCACAAATGTGATCTGATCCCCATTAGGGCTGAAGAGCATGAGGCACAAGTGGTCTCTCAAACTTTGAGCTGTAGATTAGGTGTGTTCCCTTTGAAATATCTTGGGTACCACTACATCATAAGAAACCGAGGAGAGAGGATTTACAGCCCATAATTGATAAATTTTTGAAAAAAAAGCTCCTGGGTGGAGAGGAAAACTCCTTAGCCATGCTGCAAAACTAGAGCTGGTTAGAAGTATCCTGGCTAGTATCCCCCTATATTTTCTCAGTGTGATAAAATTCCTAAAATGGGCAATAGCCCTGATTAACTCAGGGATGGCTCATTGTCTGTGGGATAATTATGAGGGGCATCATAAATACCACTTAGAAAATTGGGGTTTGGTGACACAAAAGGAATTTGGGGGTTGGGCATTCCAAGTTTAGCTGATATTAATATCTGCCTCCTGGCTTCATGGATTAAGAGATATCAACTTGATGATAACAAGCTGGTGGAACAAGTTATAGATCATAAGTATAATGTCAACAACCCAAATATTTTTCCTCTGTGGGTGTTTCACCATATTGGAAAGGGGTTATGTGGGCTGCTAAAGCTACTAAGATTGGATATCAATGGAAAGTATGGAATGGTAAGAAAATTAAGTTCTGGGAGGATCATTGGTTTGGTTCTTCCAGTCTTGCAATTCAATACTGGGAAATCTATTTCCTAGTTAATGAACAAAATGGTACTATTGCTGATTTGTGGGATGGTGTAAACCTCAAAGTAACTTTTAGAAGGTGCTTTGACCACAAACAGATGTTGTTATGGTATGAAGTGTTGCAAATTGCTCAAACTATCCAGATTTCTGATGATGAAGACAATCTGATATGGAAGCTTGAGTCAAATGGATGTTATAGTGTTAAATCACTTTATGCAGTGGTGAATTTCAGGGGGATTTTACCTGTCTATATTCAAAATGTGTGGGAAATTAAAGTACCACCAAAATTTCAATTATGGCTGATGGGTCACAATAGGATTCTCACTAGAGATAATTTAGTTAAGACACAAAAAAAATTATGTGGATGACATGACTTGTGTCTTCTGCAATGAAGTTGAAACTAGTTCACATCTGTTCTTTGAATGTGTAGTTGCTAAAGCTATTTGGAAGGAAATCTTACATGTGACTAGGCTTGGTTCATCCCAGGTTTCATAAGAAGCTTTGGCTTTTTCCTGGGAACATAATAAAACTCATATGATGCTTAACATGATCAATGATGCTATCTTATGGAGTATATGGCTCACTAGGAATGATATGTGTTTTAATCATTCTCCATGGTTGGGCTTACAGATCATCTGGAGGAAAGCGGCCTATTTCCTTGCTCAGTGGAATGTTTTGCTGCAGGGAACAGAAAGAGAAAACTTGAAAATGAAGGTGATTTCGCTGGAGGCCTTGGCTCATGCTCCACCTCTTTTGTTGTCGCCGGATCCTGGTTGATGCCTATCAAGAAGCTGATGACAACTGACGAAGTGGAGCTGATGAACGCGTGTTGTGCTGATGGTGAGGCTCTCAAGATCACAGCCCCGGATCTTGCAAGGATTCTGGTGGCCAATGACTTGATGATGATTGGAGATGGTGAGTAGTTCAAGATTGTGAGCAGAGTGTGATCGCCTGCAAGTAGTTAGAGTTAGTTGCCAGGGTAGCTTGTCTTGAAGATATGGAGCATCGGTGTTTTTGTGGTGTTTTGGGGTGTTTACTGATGCTTGTACCCCCGGGTATGTGGTGTGTCTCTTGTAAAAATCTGGAATTTGTTGGATGGTTTCATGGAAATGGAACCGGGTCAAGGCTCTTTTCATCAAAAAAATAAAATCAATAGATGCACGGATGCACGGATGCCCATTGCTTGCAGGACGCACTTTTCTTGAAGGAAACAAAAAAAAAGGGGATACTTGATCGAAAAATGGAAATGCAAGAGAGCATACATATGCATCAGGATATAAGTGGCCTGCTGGTTTTGCGTCCGCCACATAAGTTTTTTTTTTTTGCAGCTTTGTGCTGTTAAACTGCGCCGCAACGCTCTTGCAGCCTCCTGATGCATCTTTCGTCGTTCTATTGCAGCTGTTCTTGCGCGGCGACTTGCTACTCCTCTCAGGAAAATCCACGAAAGCGCACACCAAATGCGCAGAACTAGCAAACGCAAGGAGACCACTCTAACCTCAGCACATTCATAAATTCTTTGATCTGTCAGGAGTAGAAAAACGATTTCTTCTTGCTCGATGGAGTACTGAACTAGGAGGAACCACATTATAAAGAAAAATTCAGCCAGTAGATGGCTTAAGAAGGAACTAAAAGACACAAAGAGTGCCACGAGAACTGTATAAAATTACTGGAAAGAAAACTTTGCCGAGTCCTGGAGCAGAGAGCGAATAAACCAGTCCAAGCAAGGCATCGTTGATACGAGCGAAGATGATGCTAAGTCCACCGTGAGGCATAATAGGAAAACAAGGGCGTGCAAAGATGCCGCCTAACCTATACTGACGTCGATGCATCCTGACATATGCACGGTAGAGGGTGGTGAGAGATCACTAGTAGAAAAAGGGGCAACCGTCTAAGCCTTTAGTACCGGTTCCCTTACGAACCGGTACTAAAGGGGTCATTTATACCGGTTCGGGTGCCCAGGCGGGCGGGGAGCATCTGTACCGGTTCGTGTCGAACCGGTACGAAAGGTTTTCAGCCCGAATTTCAGGCGCGGGTGAGGCCAGGGCTGGACCTTTTGTACCGGTTCATCTAAAGAACCGGTACTAAAGGGAGCCTCTATATAATCACACCCCCCCCCCCCCGATCCCTGCTTATTTTCTCTTCTCTCTCTCACATTTCTAAATATTTTGCACCTCTCACACTCCAACAAATCTTTATTTTTTCTCCACCATTTTAACAAGATTAACGACATCCATCTATCCAAGGGTTAGCAATATCATCCTTTCTTCCGGCGTTCCTAATTTAGCTCATTTCTTTGCTAGTTTTAACTCATATTATTTTTCTAGTGCTAGCAAGGTGTTCGATGAAATGCCTAAGTTAGGGATTTTTTTTATATGCAATTTGAGCTCAAATTAAAGTATGTTTTGTACGTTTTAGTATCATCCCCGTCCTCACCGCCGTCGATCGCCAGTGTCGTCCCCTAGCCGGCATCGTACCACCTCGGTGAGCCTCTTCTTTTTTATAAAAAACTTAGTTTTATGTGATGAACTTGAATATTAATTAAGTTGGTCACTCATATATCCATGATGTTGTGTAATTAATGATTTTTGATATACTTATATAATGCAGATGAGTCAACAATGGATGTACGGTGACCGGTACCATCCTGACTTCATTAATGGCATGCATTATTTTCTCAACGTGGCTGAGGCAAACAGGCGGTCGTTTCATCTATTGTCCATGTAGTTCCTGTAAGAATATGCAGGATTACTCTACCTCAAAGACCCTTCACGTCCACCTGCTGGAAAACGGTTTCATGCCCAGCTATAATTGTTGGACCAAGCACGGAGAAAGAGTGGTTATATTGGAAGACAACGAAGAAGAAGAGGATAGTGACAACTATCCTATGTTCACTGAAGACGGTGATAGTAGAATGGGGGAAGACGAAGCTGAAGAAGATCCCATTTTTTATTAGCCGTTTTTTGATGACCCCGATGACGATTTGGGTCGGGCCATTCTTGATGCGAAGATAAACTGCGGAAGTGAAAATGAGAGGTTGAAGTTGGAAAAATGTTAGAGGATCACAACAAACTGTTGTACCCAAATTGCGAAGATGGCCAGAAAAAGCTAGGTACCACGCTGGAATTGCTGCAATGGAAGGCAGAGAATGGTACTTCTGACAAGGCATTTGAAAAGTTGCTGAAAATAATAAAGAAGATGCTTCCAGGGGAGAACGTATTGCCCTTTAGTACGTACGAAGCAAAGAAGGTTGTCTGCCCTCTAGGATTAGAGGGCAGAAGATACATGCATGCATCAATGACTGCATCCTCTACCGCGAGGAGTACGAGAATTTGAATGCATGTCCGGTATGTAGTGCATTGGGGTATAAGATCAGACGAGATGACCCTGGCGATGTTGAGGGCGAGTCCACCCCCAGGAAGAGGGTTCCTGCGAAGGTGATGTGGTATGCTCCTATAATACCACGGTTGAAACGTTTGTTCCAAAACAAAGAGCATGCCAAGTTGTTGCGATGGCACAAAGAGGACCGTAAGAACACCCCGCTGACGGGTCGCAGTGGAGAAAAATCGACAGAGAGTTCAAGTCATTTTCAGATGACGCAAGGAACTTAAGATTTGGTCTAAGTACAGATGGCTTTAATCCTTTCGGGGAGCAGAGCTCCAGTCATAGCACATGGCCAGTGACTCTATGTATCTATAACCTTCCTCCTTAGTTGTGCATGAAGCGGAAGTTCATTATGATGCCAGTGCTCATCCAAGGCCCGAGGCAACCCGGCAACGACATTGATGTGTACCTGAGGCCATTGGTTGAAGAACTTTTACAGTTGTGGCGCGAAGAAGGTGTACCTGTGTGGGATGAGCACGAACAAAAGGAATTTAACCTACGAGCGTTGTTGTTTGTAACCATCAATGACTGGCCTGCTCTTAGTAACATTTCAGGACAGTCAAACAAGGGATACAATGCATGCACACACTATTTAGGTGAGACTGATAGTATATATTTGGGAAACAAGAATGTGTACCTAGGGCATCGTCGATTTCTTCCAAAATAACATCACGTAAGAAAGAGAGGAAAGCATTTCAGAGGTGAGGCAGGTAACCGAACGAAGCCTACCCGCCCTACTGGGGATGTTATATATGATATGGTCAAGGATTTAAAAGTGATCTTTGGAAAGGGTCCTTGCGGACAATCTGTTCCGCATGATGTTGACGGATACGTACCCATGTGGAAGAAGAAGTCTATATTTTGGGAGCTACCCTACTGGAAATTCCTAGAGGTTCACTCTGCAATCGACGTGATGCACGTGACGAAAAATCTTTGCGTGAACCTGCTAAACTTCTTGGGCGTGTATGGGAAGACAAAAGATACACCGGATGCACGGCAGGACCAGCAAAGTATCCACGAAGGAAATAACCTGAATCCAGAGAAGTCTCAAGGTCCTGCCAGCTACGCTCTTACCAAAGAAGAGAAGGAGATCTTTTTTGAAGTCCTGAGTAGCATCAAGGTCCCGTCTGGCTTCTCGTCAAATATAAAGGGAATAATAAACATGTCAAAGAAAAAGTTTCAAAACCTAAAGTCTCATAACTGCCACGTGATTATGACACAATTACTTCCGGTTGCATTGAGGGGGCTTCTGCCGGAAAATATTTGAGTACCCATTGTGAAGCTATGTGCGTTCCTCAATGCAATTTCTCAGAAGGTGATCAATCCACTAACTCTACAAAATTTACAGAAGGATGTGGTGCAATGTCTAGTCAGCTTCGAGTTGGTGTTCCCACCATCCTTCTTCAATATTATGACACATCTCCTAGTTCACCTGGTCGAAGAGATTGGCGTTCTCGGTCCTGTATTTCTACACAACATGTTCCCCTTTGAGAGATTCATGGGAGTCTTAAAGAAGTACGCTCATAACCGTGCTAGGCTAGAAGGAAGCATCTCCAAGGGCTATGGAACAGAGGAGGTCATTGAGTTTTGTGTTGACTTTATTCCTGACCTTAAGCCGATCGGTGTTCCTGAATCGCGCTATAAGGGGAGACTGCGTGGAAAAAGCACGCTAGGAAAGAAAGCAACAACGTGTATGAACGGACATTCTTTCACTCAAGCACACTACACAGTTCTACATAATTCCATCTTGGTGGCTCTGTACATAGTGGAACACAAGGATATCTTACGCTCTGAATACCCGGAGCAACGTGAAGATTGGATTGATGGAGAACACATGAAGACTTTCAGCGGTTGGTTGCAAACACGTCTCATGAATGTCACTGATGAAGAACAACTATACTTGTTGGCCAAGCAACCATCTTCGACTATATCGACTTTTCAAGGGTACGAGATTAATGGGAATACATTTTACACGTTCGCCCAAGATAAAAAGAGCACCATCCAAAACAGTGGTGTCCGCTTTGATGCAGCAGAGGGCAATGGGAAGAAGGTCACATATTATGGGTACATAGAGGAGATATGGGAACTTGACTATGGACCTAATTTCAAGGTCCCTTTGTTCCGGTGCAAATGGTTCAACCTGAAAGACGGGGTACAGGTAGACCCGTAGTACGGAATGACTACAGTGGATCTCAAGAATCTAGGGCACGACACCGAACCATTCGTCCTAGCCAGTGAAGTGGCTCAGGTTTTTTATGTGAAGGACATGTCTACCAAACCGAAAAAAAGAAAACAAAGGCAGGAGGACACATCATACGATGAGCCAAAGCGCCACATAGTTCTTTCAGGAGAAAGAAACATCGTGGGAGTAGAGGACAAGATAGACATGTCAGAAGATTATAGTAAGTTTGATGATATTCCACCCTTCTAGGTAAAAACTGACCCAAGCATCATCTTAAATAATGAAGATTGTCCATGGTTGCATCGCAATCAGAAGAAAGGGAAACACACGAAGAAAACTCAGAAGACTAGATAGGGATCATAACTTGTGTATCTCAATATGGAAATCACTTTTGTGTAATGATGTTACTGTATGTAAGATATTAACAATGGAGATGGTTGGCTTTTTTTACTAGTTAAGTAGCTTTCACGGGCTTGCAGGGAAATTTTTCCGAGGCGGAACTTCCGAAGATGCCATAGGGTGTGTGCACCAAGGGCATCTGTGAGGTTCTGCCACGGGAGACTTCCCAACCCTTTCCCCAACACTGTTAGAGGAG
This sequence comes from Lolium rigidum, assembly GCF_022539505.1. NCBI lineage: Eukaryota > Viridiplantae > Streptophyta > Magnoliopsida > Poales > Poaceae > Lolium > Lolium rigidum. The sequence goes on from NC_061512.1 coordinate 29,649,329, forward strand.
ATGGAGTCATTCACGGGCTAGCAGGAAAATATTTTCCGAGGCGGAACTTCCGAAGATGCCATAGGGCGTGTGCACCAAGGGCATCTTCGAGAAGTTCCGCCACGGGAGACTTCCCAACCCTTTCCCCAACACTGTTAGAGGAGATGGAGTCATTCACGGGCTAGCAGGAAAATATTTTCCGAGGCGGAACTTCCGAAGATGCCATAGGGCGTGTGCACCAAGGGCATCTTCGAGAAGTTCCGCCATGGGAGATTTCCCAACCCTTTCCTCCATCCATGGGGATGAAACTCTCCATCCATGTTGGCTTGTTGAGCTGCTTGCCATGGCGTATCGATGCTCCTTTTATAGGCACGGCGCCACTTCTTCCTCCGACAGGGCGTCGTGTGCTACATGCTTTATCTCATCGAGCAGTGCGTCCACCCACGCGTCCCTATCCTGCCGACAACTTTAGTCCCGGTTGCACCCACCAGCCGGTACTAAAGGTTACCCACGCGTCCTTATCCCACCGACAGTTTTGTTAGATGACACAAAAACCACCTTTAGTCCCGGTTGCACCCACCAGCCGGTACTAAAGGTTAGCCACCCCCCAGATAAGGCCCTCCCAGATAAGCCTCCCCCAGATAAGGCCCCCCAATCTTTTGTCCCGGTTTGAGCCCCCACCCGGGATGAAAGTTTCCCGCGCCACTGCATTCCCGCCTTTTTTCTTCCCGCGCTTTCCACCGGTTCCCGCCTCTGTCTTCCCGCCTCCGTCTTCCCGCCATTTTTTTAGTATATATATGTACGCTTGGCCTCCATTTACATATCACATATAGAGTCATCATTCTCTCCCATGGATTCCATCGTATCTCTAACCCCCCGGGAGGCGGAGGCGCTTTGCGCCTCGTACTACTCCTGCCCGCCGGGCTACCGCGTCCCGACCGGCTGGTTGCTGAGCATCGGAGGCGTACCGGTCCCTCCTGTCCCTCTAGGTGTGGCGTGCCAGATGGCCATCACGAACCACTACTACTTCGAGCTCACACCAAAGCAGCGAAGGAATCCCCAGTGGCATCCCGACTACAGCCCGACTTGGGATAGCTTCTTCATCAATCGGCGTGAGAGTGCGCTTGCCAGGCACGAGGAGGACGGCCCACCTCGTTCGAACTTCAACGAGGCCGACCGTCGGCTATGGTGGCGCGGCCGGACTCTCCAGAGCGTCATGGCCTACCGTGGCCCCCGCCTGCGCTACCCTCAGTCCCAGCCAACGCGTGCTCACCCACCGAGGTTCGAGTACCGCGACCCCGATGCCAGCGACAACGACATCGGCGACTACGATGACTACAGTGGCGACGTCTATAGGGCTAGGCACGACTATGACTGAATGACTCCAACATTCGAATCTGGCCATGTATCTTAATTTTCAGTTGAGCTATGTACTTTAATTCGAGTTCAATCGTAATAAAATTTTATTCCCACCCATTCTTTCCCGCCCTTTTCCTCCCGCACTGTAGAAAAGAAATAGAAAAGAAATAGAAAAAAAGAAATAGAAAAAAGAAATAGAAAAAAGAAATAGAAAAGAAAAAGAAATAGAAAAGAAATACAAAAAGAAATACAAAAAAAGAAATACAAAAGAAATAGAAAAAAAAAGAAATAGAAATGAAAAGAAACATAAAAGAAAAAGAAAAAGAAAAGAAAGAGAAAAAGAACTCGAAAAGCAAAAGAAAAAGAAAAAAAAGAAATAGAAATAGAAAAGAAACAGAAAAGAAAAGAGACAGAAAAGAAAAGAAAAAGCAAAACAGAAAAACAGAAAAAACAAAAAACGGAAAATACCCTTTGGTACCGGTTGGTGGGTGCAACCGGTACCAAAGGCCTTTGGTACCGGTTGGTGCGAAAAACCGGGACCAAAGGTCCCCCGGAGGGTTTCTTCCTTGGCGTGCGTTGCGAAACGCCATTCACCATCGCACGCTCTCCTTCTGCACCGCTTCGTCCGTGCGCCGCCGTCGTCCGCCGCAGCCACGCCGCCGTCGTCCGCTGCAGCCACGCTGCCATTGTTCGCCGCAGCTCAAGCAGGTTAGTCCTCCTCCCCTTGTCGCCCTTCCCCGCTCGCCGGCAAGCGCGTGCACGCGCGCAGTAGTCCGGCGCCGATGCCGCCGACACCGGCCATGCCGCCTCGCCACGCCGCATCTCGACGCCGCCTCGCCACTCCTCGCCACCGTGTTCATCGCCGCGTCGCCATGCCGCAGCGCCGCAGACGCAGACACCTACGCCAAGGCCGGCACCGCCGCTTCGTCGCCACCGCGCGCGTAGAGTGTTCGACGAAATGTCTGAGACGCAGACGCCTACGCCAAGGCTGCTGCTGCCGTGCCGTTGCTGATGTTGCTGCCATGCCGCGGTGGGCGGTGGGGCTCGGGTGCGCGTGGTGCCCCTATAGGTGGTGAAGACCGTGGCGGGGTTGGGCGGGTTGGTCGAGCACCTGGTGCGGTCGAGGCAGGCGACGATGGCGTGGAGAGGGAGCTGAAGCAGACACCGATGGACCGAGTCCATGCCGGTGCCGAGTCCGTGTGCTGCCGCGACATAGAGTTAGGGTCGAGAAATAGAGAGAAGAGCGAGAGGAGGGGGAACGCCGAGTCTGTGGCCGTGGCGCCGCGACATCGAGGAGGAGCGCCGAGTCCGTGGCGGTGCCGCCGCGATATAGAGTTAGGGTCGAGAAATAGAGAGAAGAGCGAGAGGAGGAGCACCGAGTGTTAGGGTTAGGGTCGAGAAAAAGAAAGAAGAGCGAGAGAAGGAGGGGGAATGCCGAGTCCGTGGCCCTGGAGCCGCGACATCGAGGAGGAGCGCCGAGTCCGTGGCGGTGCCACCGCGACATAGACTTAGGGTCGAGAAATAGAGAGAAGAGCGAGAGGAGGAGGAGGAGCGCCGAGTGTTAGGGTTAGGGTCGAGAAAAATAGAGAAGAGCGAGAGGAGGAGGGGGAACGCCGAGTCCGTGGCCGTGGCGCCGCGACATCGAGGAGGAGCGCCGAGTCCGTGGCGGTGCCGCTGCGACATAGAGTTAGTGTTAGGGTTAGGGTTATTGCTTTCTTCATTTGAATTGTTATCCATCTAGCAATATGTTATGATCATGACATGATGAATGAAATAATTGCTTTCTTAATTTTGTAGTGACATTGAGCTATGGAGGACGGCACCTTCGTCCGAGATGAGGACCAAGAAGAAATGGTGCAGAAAATGATATATGAGAGTGCCCGTGGGCCGGAACCCAATGGAGATGACTATGAGTTCTCACAATTTCTGAACGATGTCGGTGAGGGACTTGAGTCTGAAGAAATTAGAAGAGACAACGAAGTGTCCATAACAAACTCCGGTGAGGTGTATATTTATATATCAAGTCTATGTTCATCACTAGATGCATTCATTTATTTGTATTGCACTTATTAACGAATCATTTTTCTTTTAGACTTCTGGATCATCGAGCAAATCTGTTAAAACAAAACGAGGCCCGACGCAACATCTAAAGGGAGAGGGTAGGTTAGCCCTCACCGCATTTAAGGATAGTGGTGAACCGGTGGATCCCAAAGAGCACTGCCGCAAATTTACAAATCAAGCTGGAGTTCTTGTTAGGGACCATGTACCGATCAGCATTCAAGAGTGTCATAAGCCGAAGAACGCGGGGACTGAAGCTAGTTATGTCAACGATACTCCGAAATTTTTTCTTTGGGACAGTCTACTCACATGCTTCAGCCTACCGGAAGACATGACGGAAGGCCAGAAGAAGAAAGTCAAGGAATGGACTCTCAAGAAGATGGCCACACAATTCCAGACCTGGAAAAAAAAATTATGGGACAGATATAAGCATGAAGATCCAGTATTCAATGAAAGTCTAGTGAAGATAAAAGATCACTGGCCCGCATTTAAGAGGTATAAGCAATCAACTACTGCTGTGTCCCGATCGGTCACAAATACGAAAAATGCTTCAAAGAAGAAACATTTCCATCATTTGGGGTTAGGTGGCTACAAGACTGCCATTCCGAAGTGGACAGCGTTTGAAAATGAACTGATGGAGGCAGGAATCACTCCACAGACATGGGACTGGCCCGACCGGTCCATGTTCTGGTTGTTCGTGCATGGGGCAGGGTTGGACCCAAAGACAGGGCAGATCGTTGCGCAGGGAAAATGGAAGGACAAAATTGAAGCAATCACGAAGCAGCTTGTAGATGCAATTGAAAAGGTTAGAAAGGGAGAGTACATTCCCGATAGAGAGAATGACAAGCTGACACTCGCTCTGGGGAATCCTGAACACGTTGGACGGGTACGAGCTCGCCCAGGTCTCACCATGAAGGAAGCGTGGCCGGAGTGCGCTGACACTTATAGAAGCCGTTCGAGAAAGAAGAAGAAGGAGTCAGACAGGTTAACGGAATTGTTAAATAGGGTGGAGGCACTTAAAAAAAATCAGAGGGCACCTGATCAGCCGCTGTTTCTACAGGATCCTCAAGCCGATGCCGCCCCATCTCAGCGAAGAAGCAGTGTGGGTTCCTCGCATCTTGACGGATGTGGAGGAAGCTACCCCGTGGATTATGTCACGGAGAAGACAGATTGCGAGCTACATATGTTATTCAGGAACGCGTCCGTTAAGGTGGCGGTCGGCTATGTTTACCCAAATGAAGATGGAGCAACGCACCATCATATGCCCATTCCACCTGGCTGTGTTCGTGTCGGGGTGGATGAAGTTGTTCCGGGTTTTGAAATAGTGGAGCTTGATTTTCCTAGAGGTGACGATGAGAAGACAATGGCTGATGTCAAGCACGGTTTCACCCTATGGCCCAAGAAATACATCGTCTTTTTGCAAAGGCCACCGACTCCTCATAGCAGTCCACATGAGCAGGAAAGGCCATCGACTCCTCTTGGTAGCGGTCCACATGAGCAGCAAAGGCCATCGACACCTCCTGGTAGCAGTCCACATGAGCAGCAAAGTCCACACCTACCTGGGAGGGACCCCAGCGTGAGTCCACCATCTCGAGATCCTCCGCGTAAGACAGCGTCCTTTAAGCGGAACGGTACGCCGCCTAGGAAGAGATCTAGAAAGGAGAAACCACTGCCGCCTATTGAGAAGTTACCTTGGGAAAAAAGTATCGAGGAAAACATGGAAACCTGTAACTCCGAGCTGAAAGACTTTTTTGCTAAGAAAGTGCCAGAGTACCTTTTGAGAAGACACTAGATCCGGTGAAAGTTGTGCGTACGGTTGAGAATCTATATGACCCTGTACCATCGCCGCCATCTGACTATAGGTGTTCTATTGAAAGGTCGTATGACGAGATGATGGAGGCGAAAAAACCCAATCAATCGGGTGTCACGGCGAAAAAAGGGAAACAACAAGTGCACCAGCTCGGCGAACAACCCGTTCAATCGGTCCCCCCTCTCAAGGTGTTTGACGAGAAGGCCGTTGAAAGTTCTCGACAATACATCGATTACCCCATCGCTGAAGTAGCATATAAATTTGTTCAAGGGAAAGATTTGGTCGAGAATCTCAGGAAGCTACCAACAAGTATGCGTAATTTGCATGCGTGGTACAGTAATGCCACAAAGAGAGGGATCGAGTCTATCATGGTGCGAGTTAAGGAAGAGCACGACTTCCAAGAATACTCTGTGAGCGTTGACTTCTGCCAACTTTTTCAGTTATACAATCTCCGGGCCCTCGACAAATCTATCATCAATTGCTATTGTCTGTAAGTGATTTATTTATGTAATTTGAGATGCCTTTAGCTCAGCTCGTTCATTGTCTGCAAATTATAATCTTTTGTGCACTATATTATGCAGATCGAATCTGCTCGAATGCAAAAGGGATGAAATCACGGATATTGGGTTCATTGACTCGGATACAATGCATGTTAAAACCATAGAAGACCCCCTCTATAACAGGGATACACCGGAGACTTTGCTAAGGTTTTTGAAGAGACAACGTGATAAAAGAATAATACTTTGGCCTTACAACTTCAAGTAAGTGTTACTGTCTTATAACACATTCTATTTTGCTCACGAGATGCTCAAATTTTAACTGATGACTTATATATATGACATTGCATATTTAATCGTGCGGAGGTTCCACTTTATTCTTATCGTCATTAAAATATACGATGGAGAGGTTGAAGTCTTTGACTCACAAAACAAAGAGCCTATACTATACAAGACGGCCTTTCTTATGCTCAAAAAGTAATTTTAATTCTTATCGGTTTTTTTCGTTAATTTCCTCATATCAACTAATTGATAACACTTTTATGAATTTTCTTTTGTCGGCAGGGTATGGGAAATGTTCATCAAGGAAGATTGGTCCCGTGAATGGAAACCGAAGCTGATATGGCGTGCGAACAAAGTAAGTAGTACTACCTAGGTCCACACACCTTTATCATACTTGATTATTGTTTGATTGAATTATATTCTTGTACAGAAATGCTCGAAACAACCAGAGGGGACTAATCTATGTGGATACTACATTTGCGAGTACATCCACATAATTGTCAGCGAGAGAACGAATAATCAAAGAAATAAAGAGGTACGAAAACAATATTCACAAATTTATTTTGTTACCATAAGTTGTGCTGAGTTTCAGTAATAATTGTTTGATTGTGATTTGATATATATATACACACACAAATAGCTCATGTATTCATTTGTATCTCATTCTTTTACAGTTGGCAAGAAAGCGGGACAGGATCTCAATCGAGGAACGCTTCAAAGCAATTGGCGAGGAATTGGCGGGATTTTTCCTTCGGGTCGTCATACCGTCATTCGGGGAGTACCACTATGAATGAAAATCTACATGTAACATATAATTTGACTCGGAGAGTACCACTATGCTACATGTAATAGATAGTATGCCTCGGAGAGTACCACTATATATGCATCAAGATCGATCTTCATGCATGTACTACTTAATTTGCGATCTTATGCAATTACATGTATTATATTATATGCACCAAGTTGCTATGCATCACCTTTATCTTCATGTACTACCTAAACCCAAACACGTTTCTGACGCATCGACGCGATATGAAACGGTCCGATACCCCTAAGCCCCTCCTAAAACCCTAAACCCTGAATTCTCTGCCGCGGCAGAGATTTATGCCAACCTTTGGTACCGGTTCGTATTCTCTCCTGCGTGCCCACGTGGAGGTCCCTTTAATACCGGTTCGTAAGGAACCGGTACCAAAGGGGAGGGGGGGGGGGGACTTTTGTACCGAAGCTTTTGTACCGGTTGCTTAACCGGTACAAAAGCCCCTCTGGAACCGGTATTGATGAGCTATTTTCCACTAGTGGATACTCCATCGTCTCAATTATTTCAATGGTTACATCTAAATTTTGTGGCTAAGATTTAATGAAAGAATATTAATAACGTAACCATCTAGCTAGGTTCCGCTTGACACGTTTATATCTAGAAAGTTATATAGGAGTACTTCTAAAACATGTAGACCCATGCTAAAAACTTTTAATGTGAAAGATATCCATGGGAATAGAGATGTCAGTTCGGCAAACAAAAAAACGTAGCTAGCCAAGTCTATTTGGAGTCCGATTAAAAAAAATCGCTAGCAAGCCAGGTTTGTAGGACCGGAATAAACGAGTCTATTTAGAAGAAAGACGTGATGCACTAGCTTATAGGTATCTTCATATGAGTAGTAGTCCGTGCATAACTGATTTTTGCTCCAAACAAAATCCGTCAAACAAAAAAGATCCGATGGAATAGCTTAGCTATCGAGGACCTTAAAATGTGATTTTGGGTAGGATGATTTTCTACGATTTTAAGTTCTAGGCCTGACTTCTTTTTTTTCTCAATGAAAAATAAATCGTGACAAAAAAATTAGGGAATGCTCGGAAACGAAAGGCGAAAGGAGGGACGATCGGGGTAGCGACGAACACTGACCGATGACTAAGAGGTCGATGCACCAGGGTCTAGGGATAATCGGAGGTCGTTGTTAGCAACATCGATCGGTTGTCGTTAGAAGCACCGGACATTCCAGGTCTCTAGCCACTCTAGTTCGCTGTTACCTAGCTTGAGCGCCACCGCCTCACCCTATGCTTCTATGCTAACCGGCGCCCCAAGATTTATGAGGTGGTGAGTAGAACAAGCTCACGGTGAAAATCGTGTATGGCCTCCTCCGCCCCATCGGCTTAGAGACCGATGACCCAGTTCGCCATCCCCGCGGCGAGCGAAAGAAGGCAATTCGACACTGCCAAGCAAGTGACCCTGCTATCCTGTACAAACTGCGCTAGAAAGCAAATAGATAGTCGACACTAGCATTTTGAAATGTCATTGAGAGAAGGGTAAAATAAGGTAAAGAGTTTTATCACGTAAGAAAAGCATTCACAAATGCAAAACGATGATCACGGTTAGATTTATAAATTATATATGTTTTCACGTGCAAATGACAAATGCCTACTTAACCAATTCAAATAGAGCAAATACTAACAGACTAGAGCCCAGCCTAAGTTACTCCAACAAATTTAAAACTTTAGGATTGTTTTAACATCATGTTAGCGGTTTTAAAATGGAGAGATATTTAAGAAACTTTGATAGATCAATTACTTTTAGACAACTAAATATTAGTGAGTGCCATTTGCAATCTGATCAAGATATGTAATACTGAAGACTTCGCTGTCTCTTCCAATCAGTGAGACGTGTCATATAAAAGAATTAAATTTCTAGAATGATATTTTAATTATATATGATTCCATATGCAAATGACCATACAATAAATAATTGAGATTGTACTTTTCCTAAATGACATATCAGTAATTAAGACATAAATTAAATGTGTATGTTTTCTTACTATATTCTAAAATATAACTATTAGCTTCCAGTCTCATGACATGTGGTGTCTATGAAATTATAAATTTATATTTCAAACAATTTCAAAAGATTCAAAGTGATGCCCACGTTGCAGGTCGGTTTACGCTGAAGAAGCTTGGCGTGGTTATCAGAAAGGAGAGTCACCTCGGGGCATTGCTTGTTTTTTTTTTTTTTTGAAATGGAGACTCTCGCCCCAGCCTCTGCATCGAGTGATGCATACAACTTTTATTGATGCTTATTAAGACTCTCGCCCCAGCCTCTGCATCGAGTGATGCATACAACTTTTATTGATGCTTATTAAGTTTAAGTTTAAGCTTTCGAAAAGGAGCCTCCGATCTCTGACAATTACTCTCAACATGTTAACTCCCCCAATTGATCAATGCATCAAGGATAAAAGAACAACACAGTGGGACCCAAAGGATAGTCATCTTATCAGCCTAAGTATCATGGGAAGCACACAAAAGAAGGAGCTTCTTACATGGTTTTCCAACAATGCCATCAAAGTTGCCAAGGTAACCATAAGTGGCAGTTTCAGGCAGGACGATATGAATATCCTCGCCATGTTTCACAGCCTAAGTTGTGTCAGGCTTCAGCGCATTAAGTACACTAGCGACGACCTCGTCTTCAAGGCGGTGCAGGATGGATTCAAGAGCCCCAACACCTTTATTGTTGTGGAAACTGACATAACAAAAATCAGATTCGAATATAGAGCTGCTAGTAAGCGTATGAAGATGGTGGGATTGGAGGAGCTTGATCAGGAAGGTGTAGCCATCCGTGAAAAGTTGGAACAAGACATCAACAAAAATGGATGCCCCCCCCCCCCCCCTCCCCTCGAGTTCTAGCCCGGATGGCTACCAGGGTGATGATACATGTGATGCCCCCCCCCCCCGCTCGAGTTCGAGTCCCGGTACTCAGTTGTGGGCGTGTACGCACCGTTGCACTTCTGTGCGCTGAAAACTTAATTCAATACCACCATGGGCTAGTCCTGGCTGGTCTCATTTTTTCAACAAGAAATGAGACCAATCATCAGGAGGAACAGACGCCGCCGTGGCAAGATGCCCGTCCTTATGGAAGGCTAAGAGCGGGCTCTGGAGGAACTGACGGTTATCCCTTCACTTCATCGCCAACTCCTCCCTCCTACCCAAGGTCTGCTTCTTCTCGTGTTTGCTAATAATTGTGTGTTTGTGTCTTTTTTTTTTTTTTTTTTTTTTTGAGAAACACAGTACAAACGCAGATGCTCACATACACGCGCATACACTCACCCCTATGAACGCACGCACGCACACCCTACCCCTATGAGCACCTCCGGAAGACTGAGCCGGCGAATTGGATCTTGAAATTGACGAAGTCACCACAGGCGCCTCGCTGTCGACGGGAACGTCGCCTCCCACTGAATGAATATTCCGCCTTTATGAGATACACAGATGTCAAACATGGGGTTTGAACTCTGGTGGGTTGGGGGTACAACCACCCTCCTAACCACCCAACCTCAGGTTGGTTCTCAATTGTGTGTTTGTGTCTGCTCTGCTATTCTACAGATTGATTGTTGTGTGTGTATATGTGTGTGTACGTGTGTCCAGTTAATATATGTAATAAGTGCCACGTTCGATTGTATGCAAATTTGATTTATCAATGGATTGTTGTGTGCTACGTATATGCATCTTGTGGTTTGAACGCTAAGCTAGTTGTGCGGAGAAAGATAGATCAAATGTACTGGTGCTTTATAGCCGTTGGATCTCCTCTTCCCAGCGAACCGAGCCGTCCATTTCCAGCCGATTTGTTTGCCTATTGTCTCAGCTCACGACCCTTGGGTTGGTGTCATTTTGTGGCTATATAGAAGGTGAACTTATAGATGGGGAGGCTTGTCTTCTATTCTGTTGCGCCTATGGTGGTAAGACAATGATCCTTGTATTGAACTGATGCTTGAGAGACATGAATGATGTCATCTCGATCTACTGTCCCTTAGGAGTGTTAACCTGATGCCAAGATCCTATAAGCTTCGGAATGTCGTTGTAAGCTTCCGAGTATCTTCCATATCCACAAGTAATCAAACAGATACTCATAGAATGATGATATTATACACGAATTTTTTTTGACTACAAATCTGGTCAAAAATATATGAAATAAATGCCACAAAAATTATACCATTGGATTAATATTCAAAAGAAATTTTTAATAGTACATTTTTTGTTATATATATCTTATATTTTGTTAACCAAATTAGTAGTTAAATTATTTTCTTGAAATGCGTACGGTATGGATGAAGTATAAAACTAAGAACAAAATATAAATATGAATATAAATATGCCCGTATTCCTCGGTGGAGGCGATGGTGGGGGTGTCTCTCGCTCCAGTGTTTGCGGATGAAATGTCAGATCTTGCGGAAGCCACGTACCATTCATGTCTATGCCCGATGGCATCGTGGCCCTCATTTGAGGCGTTGCGGAAGACTCTTGGATCGGATGATGGCGGCGTCTGCGTCGTTACTCCCGTGGGGGCATCATTTTTGGAGACATTCCTAAGCTGGACGGATGTGTGGATGGCTTGGTGGTTGGGCGTCAGTCTCCAAGGTGAAGTCGTGTGTCATGTACCATCTACGGCGACGAGTCTTGGAGGCATAGTGCACCGGGGTATCGGCGATGAACGCGGGTGATGGACGCGCGCGGGGTGGTGGCGCCGTCTGGCATCATGGAAGCGTCCACAACAGGCATGGCAAGGTCTATGCATTGATCCCTCTTGGGGATGGGTTCGCGTAAGATGGAGGTAGCAACATCTACGGCGCGCACGCTGGTGCATACCGAGGGTTTGGTAGACCGGTTGTGCTCCATACTCTCCAATAGGCAGTTTGGTGAGGCCTTTGGTTTTTTAGTGATGTGAGTTGGTGTGATGTCAGGTACTGGCCCTGTTCATAATCACCCCTTTCTTCAGTAGGTGTAGCAGTGTTGCTCGGTTGGTGGCTTTGATCTTTGTATTTCTCTTGTAAGGTTTTGTTGAATAATCTAATAAAAAAAGTTGTGTGCATTGAGGCTGGAGGTAAAACATCCATTTCTTAAAAGAAAGAGTGAATTCCAATTTTTACCCCGTAGTTTTGCAATTGCGATACTAATTACCCCACCGAGTGAAAATGTGCGTAGATTATCCATTTTAAAGGCTTTGTATCCCTATTTTTTGGTGTATGTCCATTGGGCAAGGTATTAGGTGATGATCGAGGTCCAAAAAATCAAGACGTTAGAGTTGAAGGGAACATATGGATTAAAAAGGTTTGGGCATAAATTGTTCATGAGGCCCTTCTATATTTACACATTTTATTGCTCCACATCGACGTATCATACCTATTCTACCTAACAATAATAAGTAAAATGATAAATTGGTCTAAACCATGTTTAAAGTCTTCTAAATGAGATATTTTGGTACAAGTTCTACTAAATAGGGTAATATGTGTCACAAATGCACAACTACAATGTATATTTGCCATCCTGACCTTTTAATTCCTGATGTCTCCTTTTCCCAGTTCACAATGTAACCTCTGTGTGTCTTTTGTTTTTTTCTTCCATTGATTATTCCAACAATATGAGTATGAAGAACCATTCGAACCCCCATAACTAGCTAACACTCGTATAACTTTTCCTTGCATTATTGACACCATGGGTGCACGAGAGATGTGACGAACTGATTTCTGCAACCTTCACACAACACACTTACCCGGTGGTGGTGCTATATAAATGGTTAGTCGTGCAAGGTGTGGTTGTTGACACTATTTACCTCCCAATCAATATCACGCGATATTTTGCATGGAAAATGTCTGAAAAATGATGACTGCATGTAGCGCATGTAATTGAATCAAATGGATAGAGAGATGTGGCTCCTTAATGTGGTGTACTCTCACGAAGGATGAAACGGTACATTATAATTAAGGCCATGTAGGTTTTGGATTATAGAGGGTATATGATAAATATGTTTGGTAACCGGCTTGTTAGCCCAATTACAAAATTAAAACAACGGAATAATTCAAAAAAAAGAAAAATCCAACTGTGGTCCATTCCTCCCTACACCAACGACTCGAGCCCAGCCTGCCAAGTTTCGGCTCGGTCCGCCATACTCACCATTGGGTGGCCCCCGTGGTAATTATGGTCGGTGGACATTGAACATGGTGGCTGGGTGGTTCTCGGAGGAGACCCAGTGGATGGTGGACCGGGTCCAGGGGAGGCGTGTTGGGGAGAGGCACCACCGGCAAGGCGCCATCCTGTCGCGTGCCTATGCTTGTGTGCTAGCTTCACCTACGATTGGGTTCACGGCCGTTCCACCTGACACGAAAAATAAAATGCTGATCCCGAAGACAAGAAGAACCAGAGCTTGTTTACTTCAGCCGAAACAGAGAAGATGGAGAGAGGTTGAGCACGTACTGTTGCTCAAAAGCTTCATATCGCCGGCGCGAAGAGTGTTTCTTCCTTGGTCGATGGCGTCTCCGTCTCCTCCGCAGCCTCGACACACACTGTTATGCTAGCTCTACATGTGCATAGTTTCCATCGAGGTCTTTGTGGCTAGCCCGGCCTAGTTTCCATTGGGGTTTATCAAGGTGGATATTGCTCTACATGTGAACAACATCCGTCGACGTCGATGACTAGAATGTTGTGTGGTTGGAGCGTGCCTGCAGGTAGCTCCTCCTTGGACCTATGCGTAACTAGTGATCGGTGGTAGCATGGAGCCCCACTGGATTCGTTTCTTGTGAAGTACATTGTACCTTTGTAATCCTGACCGTTCAATTCCCGATGCCTCTTTTTTGCAGATCACAATGTAACCTTGGTGTCTATTTTATTTTTTCTTGCATTGTTTATTCGAACAATCTCCCTATGTGAGTAGCAACTCAAACCCCAATGACTAGCTAAGACTCGTATAATTTTTCCTTGCTCTATTGACACTACGGGTGCAGGAGAGATATGTGCTGAACTAATTTATGCAACCTTCGCAGAACGCACTTGCTATAAATGGTTAGTCGTGCAAGGTGTGGTTGTTGACACAACATACCTCCAAATCAATACCAGGCGATACTTTCATGCCATTCAATCAAATGTATAGAGCGATGTGGTTCGTTAAAATATTGGTGTACTCTCACTAAAGATGAAATAGTACGTTATAAGACCATGTGTATGTGTCATAATGGATTATAGATGTTATATTCTACTAATATATTTCGTAGATGGCTGAATGATATTGATAAAGGGGTTAAGGATATCATTCATGTGAGAGCTCCGGCTTTGGATTCCTGATGAACTCGATTGCAACAAGGAGTGAACAGCATAAAACCACAAATTTGAAACTCAAATTTCCCAAATACCACAACTTTACGTTTGTATGACAAAAAAACCACTACATTTTTCCATCTTTTTGGCAAAAAAACGCTAAATGCTAATTGACGGCAGTCGATAGGCGGGGCGAATTTGTCCATTCCAATTTGTTGATGCGGACTAGGGCCCACTTGTCACCCAATTAAAAAATCAAAACAACCGAATAATTAAATAAATACCACCATTGTCCAGTCCTTCCCCTACCCCAACGACTCGAACCCATCACGACAAGTTCCAAGTGTGGCTCGGTCTGCCATACTCATCATTGTGTTGCCCGCATTGTAACTGTCGTCAGAGGACATGGAACATGCGACGTGGTTCGGGGAGGAGATAAAGCGGAGGGTGGACTAGCTGGCGTGTTGGGGAGAGGCACGACCAGCAGGGCGCCATCCTCTTGGCACCTATGCTCGTGTCCTACCTCCATTTGCGATTGGGTTTTCCACCGTTCCACCGGACGTGGAAAAGAATATGGTGATGCCAACGATTGTGAAGAATTAGGGCTTATTTACTTCATCCAAAACAAAGAAGAACAAGAGGCCTAGTTGTGGTGCTTATAAACTAGACTCGGGGAGCTTCACATCGCTGGCGTGAAGAAACGGTTTTTCCATTGCTGGGCCACCGCACGTTCGATTGCAGCAGGGTCAACGATGCTGTTGTTGAGGAGAGGTAGGGGCATACGGTGCCGCTCCAACGCGAGCAGGAGCATGCCGATGATGCTCAACCGTGCCGGTGGCGGTGGTGGTCGCCGGGAAGGAAGGGGATGACCTTCCCTTTTTTCCTTTATCTTTCTGGACGGGTATTTTTTTCAATTGGGGTGATAATTTATACCTATGCCACCTCATCCGTGACAATGGGCCCCACCGGTCAGATTCCTTGTCAATTTGCCCCAAATCAGATTTTAGCGTGTTATGCAAAAAAAAAACATCGAAAATTATAGCGTTTTTCTGTCCTGCAAATTTGGTGGTTTTATGCAATTTAGTCATGCAACGGGGCTATCCAAACTATTATTCCTCCGGTCAACATTTGCATCATGAGAAGATAGATATGCATTACTTTACTTCACAAATTCCACTATGTGGTCGTGTTATGTGTCACGCTCCGCTACCTACCTGAAGCTGTCAAGAACAAGAGACGGACGGACGAGCGGGAAAGAATAAGAAAGGCCCATGAGTTAATCAGGAAGGAGGCCCATGCGCAGCCCAGCTGAGCGTCGACATCGGGCGTGTTATGAGGACACGCTTTCGACCTGTGAGGACAGACAATTGTAATCAGACATTAGATCCCTGTGGGACTTCTCCCTTCTTCCTCCTCGCGACCTAGTCGCCGATTCCCCTCTCCCAGCGTGACGTTGTGGAAATTGTACCAAATTATCCTGTTGAGTGTATGAATTGAGCGAGTAATCTCACATTTGGTATCAGAGCCTCTAGATCTGGGTATCCGCGGTGCAAATTCCAAAAAAAAAGAGAGAGAAGAGGAAAGGACGCAGCAGATCTCGCGATCTGGTTGTGGCGAAGAATCGAGCGGAGAGCGGTTGTGGTTGGAATATCCCGTAGAATCACACAACCATCTCTACCCTCCCGGTGTTGGAGGGTTGTTGTACATCAGTCACAACCAGAGGCGTAACGACGGCGGTAGATCGTGCACCATTGGAGGCGAGCGTGGAAGAAGGCGGTTGACCCTAGTACCTGACGCAGCCATGTTCGACCAGTTCACGACGCTGGAGATGGAGCGGGCTCGAGCAGAATTGTCAGCTCTGAAGAAGCATGGGGACGAGTTGCAGAAGCAGTGCGCTGAATCCGCGAACACACTCAAGGCCATCAACGAGACACTGTAAAGTTTGAATTCCTGGATCCCAAGTGTTGTCACCTCATTGCAAGCTCTCCAAAAATCAGTAGCAGAGGTGGGAACGCGGGTAACTCTGTTGGAAGTAGCCCAGATCGAGACGGCGAACAGACCACCGGCCCTGACGACTGAAGCTGCAGAGACTAGCCAACCGGTTGGGGCGATGAAGGTCATGATTCCCAACCGTACTGGAAGCAGAAGGGAATTCCCACACACACCAGTGCACTTTGAGATGACAGATCGTTCAACTGCATTTGATGACAGTGGGTGTAACACAGCCAGAATTGGACACTATCATAGCAGACCTCCAAAAATAGATTTCCCCCGGTTTGATGGAGAGAATCCCAAGTGGTGGAAGGCTTTGTGTGAGAAATACTTTGCATTATATGATGTTGACCATGACACTTGGGCAAATTTTGTCAGGATGCATTTTGCTCGGAATGTTGCGCTCTAGTTACAATCATATGAAGCGTTGCATGATGTGGACAGTTGGGAGGAACTGTGTGTTGCAGTGCATGCTAAATTTGGGAAGAATAAACATCACAGATATTTGGCAGCACTAGAGAGATGCAAGCAATCTGGTACAGTGGACCAGTACTACCACAAATTTCAAGAGCTGAGAAATAAAGTGTTGGCACACAATAAACACTATGATGAAGCATTCTACGAATGGTAGTTCATAATGATGCTCCCTAGCTACTATGAATGGCAGTTTATCATCACGGGGTAGTTCAACATACGGGGATCAAATTGGGGTTCGAGAATCAGGGGATGAAAGGGGTTCTTCTTCTTCTTCACTTCTTCACTTGTTCTTCTCAGGCGGTGGTGTTGCCTCTGGCTTCACACATTGCGTCAGCCCACTCTTGCCTCTCCTCCTTCCAGACTTTATTGTTGCATGCGTCCATGCCATGGCCGGTCTCTACTTCATCAAAAGTGACAACCTCTTGTAAGAAGTAATCCTCGCCCTAACCTAGGATCTAGTTGTGAAGAAAGCAGCAAGCAAGTACCAGCTTTACTTGAGTTCAATAGTGTGGAACGGTTTGTGGTCAAGGACCTTAAATATGTTCTTCAATGCAGCAAAGGCCCTCTCAACAGTGACTCTAAGGCTTGAGTGTCTCAGATTGAACAAATCTTTCGCAGTCTGAGGTCGGTGCTTGGGAGATAACTCGTTGAGGTGGTACCTTGTTTTCCTGAAGGGAGGTAGAATACCAAGTTAGCATGCATATCTAGCATCTCCAAGGTAGAACATACCCTCAGGGATTTGCAACCCATCAGGCCTTGACATGCTGTTGGCCATGATGCTCGCATCATGAGTTGAACCTCCCACCCGGCAAGCACGTATGTGAACCTCATATCGAAATCCACAGCTGCTAGCACGCTCTGGCTGGTGTACACTAGTAGGGAAAACGCTATAGGGAAACGCTCGTTGGCAGCGCACCCGTCTAAACGCACTCGGCTGGTATTATTAGTCGCGTGCCAAAACGCGCACGCGACTGGTACACGCGTAATGGCAGTGTACCGAAGGGTAGCACACGCGACTAGTACATGCGACCCGGTTGTACTCGGGTTCAGAAAGTACCCGCAGCGCGCGCCCATGGGGGCACGCGACTGCTATCGCCATACCGGTCGTGTGTGCCTTGGCCCGCCCGCTTCCAATATATTGGGCTGACGAGGGCGAATCAGTTAAAATACTAGCTGCGTGCTATATTTTGGGCACACTGCTACTATCAACTTACTAGCCGCGTGCCCGTTTTTGGGAACCCTACTACTAATGTCAGGATTTGCAGCCCCCACCCACCCCGTGGATCGATATCGCCATTTCAGTTTTCGAAAAAATCATAGAAAATGATAGAGAATTCAAAAAATAAAATCCTTTCAGATGGCCATGTGTTATGTAATCTAGTTTTAAGGAAAATTAACAAACATGAATTCGATATATTATGCAAAATGGTGTCATGTTTCGGTAAAATGGTTTTTCAGGTTGCATACGACCTCCGATGAAAATCTTTAATATATGAAAATGTATCTACGCAAAATTTTACATCCGATTTCAACCCCCTCCAGGCGTTAAGAGAATTTTTAGATTCCCAAAAATCTAAAGGGAAACAAAGTTTTTTTAGGTTTTAGATTTTAGCGCAAAAAAAATTCAAATCTGAAAAATTCCAAAAAAATTCCCTCTCTCAAGTTTCAAACATTTCCCTACTCATCTACCCCTTCTCCACCTTATCCCCTCCTACTCTTCCACTTCTCCACCTTCTTCTCTCCCCCTCTTCCACTTCTCTACCTTCTTCTCTCCTCCTCTTCCACTTTCTCCTCTCCTCCTCTTCCACTTCTCCCCAAAGAAAAGCACCACGTCCGGCGACGGCGACCGACTCCTCCGCCCACATCTGGCACCGTGCCCCGCCTCCTACTATGGCGAACGCCTCCTCCTCCGCACCACCTCCCGTGACGGTGACCGCCTCCTACTCCGCACCACCTTCGGCAATGGCGACCACCTCCTCCTCCACAACACCTCCAGCGACGGCGACCACCTCCTCCGCACCATCTCCTCTCTTCAACACCAAGGAGACGACATGGAATAAATTGCTTTCTTTTAGTTTTTATGGTGTTTTTTGTAAAATCCCATGGATAGTTGGGCAATGGTCCCATCTTTTATTCAAATTACGAAAAAATGACATTAGCAGCGGGCCTAACTAGCGCACGCGACTAGTACTTTAGTGGCAGCGTACAAGGCTCGCACGCGACTAGTATCCGCCATACTAGTCGCGTGTCGGGTTCATACGCGACTAGTGTCGGGTTCATACGCGACTAGTAATACCTACCACTGGTGAGGTACCAGTCGCGTGCCAGGGCCCGCGACTAATAGTCCAATTTGGCACCCGACAGGTAGGCTTTTCCCTACTAGTGGTAGTGCTTTCTGCCGCGGAATTGTGCAGACATTGATCTTGATACCGTTGCAATCACATGAGTACCATCAATAGTCCCAATGCAATCGTTTCAAACAATTAGCACAATCATGTTTCTGACAGTACCACACATCTGATAAGTAGAACGATCATGATTTTATACTCACCCTGAAATACGGGAACCACATGTAGTTATTCTTGATCTTGGGTGGTGTGTTCGATGGTGCTGGCTTGATCATGTCACCTCTGAGCTCCTCAATTGCGTACAACACCTGCTGGAAATACCGAGAGATAGTCTACGTGGATTGCCTGCATGTGCTATGGACGACTCTGAACCTCTGGTTATGACCCACGACATGAAAAAACATTGTGACTTCTTCTTCAACAGAGGTGTGGATGCTATCAACCAGAAGTCCTCTTTCCATGAACGTTTTCACAGGTGCATAGAAAGGGGATCTTCTCATCCAAAACATCTGGATAGCCTCTACATCGTTGCAGTTGTAGATGTAGTTTATGTGTGCAATCCTCTCCTGGTCTCGTTGTAACATAGGACCGTAACTGACACGAGTAAAAGCAGCATGCCTAACTGCTCTCTTCTGCACCATCAGGATCCAGGCTTGTATGCAGATGATGAGTGATGCTGCGTGATGCACAAGATGAAGCTGGTCGGTCTACTCAAACAAGATCTATGCAATACGAACGGTCTTATCAAACCCGACTAGTTCTACCTACATGAATCTAACACTGCATTAGAGCATAGGATTTTCCCCTTACCTCTGTCATGGAAGACGATGGACACGGCCGAAAGCCACCGCAGATGTGCGCAGGCTCCGCTACGGCTGGAAACGACGACCATGCTCTGGCGCCAGAGATCGAAGGAAGATGCGCGCTGCCAGATCTGGGTCGCCGCAGCCGCTGCCGGTCCGAAAATTGGGGAAAGGAAAATTTTGGGAGGGGGTTAATGGAGAGGGTAACCGAAGATGGAGGTTACCCCTACCTTTGCCGCACAACGCCGCTCGGATTTCTCCTTCTCCCTCCATGCCGAGGCGGAGCTCCCGCGTGAATGGCGTTGTCGATTTTCTTCTCCCCAACACCTATCCTAGAGAAACTATCAAACTAGGCGTTCCTCTAGGGCCTGTTCTGGAGGTGCTTTAAGACCCGTGCGGTGTGACAACCCGGAGGAGCCCAGGAAACCAAACGGCCCAAAAACTACGTGGGGCATGCAAGCCAAGGCGAGCCCAAGCTACCAAATGTCTCATGTCGTCAACTCGTCATCATACTATACTTGTGATTTCCTACACTAGTGAGTTGTTGCTTTGGATGTAATCTTATGCGTGCTAATTACTAAGGCATTGTAAAATATACTTTGTTTAATCGAGATGACGGAGAGGAGAAAATACGCCACAAATAATAAAGTATCCCCTTGTGCTTGTGTGTGCTGTGTGAAACAAATAGTTTGCTAGCTACTACTACCTATGCTAGACAAGTAGGCGAGGGAGCGGAAACCACAAGTGCAGCTCGAGCTACATGTTGGAGATATACCCAAGAGGCAATAATGAAAGTGTTTATTGTTATATCTTAGTGTTCATGATAAATGTTTACATCCCATGCTATAATTATATTAATCGGAAACATTAATAGATGTGTGTTTTGTAAACAAACCAGAGTCCCAATTAAGCCTCTTGTTAAACTAGCCTGTTGATTAATAGATGATCATGGTTTCCTGATTATGAACATTGTATGTTATTAATAACAAGATCATATTATTAGGTGAATGATATGATGGACACAGACCCATAATAAGCGTAGCATAAGATCAAGTCATTTAGTTTGTCTTGCTATAAGCTTTCGATACATAATAACCTAATCCTTCGACCATGAGATCATGTAAATCACTTACACCGGATGGGTACTTTGATTACATCAAACGCCACATCGTAAATGAGTGGTTATAAAAATGGGATTAAGTATTCAGAAAGTATGAGTTGAAGCGCATGGATCAAGAGTGGGATTTGTCCATCCTGATGACGGATAGATATACTATGGGCCCTCTCAATGGAATGTCATTCAATTAGCTTGCAAGCATGTAATTAGGTCACAAGGGATGACATATCACGGTACGAGTAAAGAGTACTTATCGGTAACGAGGTTGAACTAGGTATAGAGATACCGATGATCGAACTTTGGAGAAGTAAAGTATCGCGCGACAAAAGGATCGGTATCGTATGTTAATGGTTCATTCGATCACAAAGTCATTGTTGCATATGTGGGAGACATTATGGATCTCCAGGTCCCGCTATTGGTTATTGATCGGAGAGTTGTCCCGACCATGTCTGCATAGTTCGTGAACCGTAGGGGTGACACACTTAAGGTTCCATGTTGTAAAGTAGATATGGAATATGAGATGGAGACTGAATATTGTTCGGAGTCTCGGATGGGATCCAAGACATCACGAGGAGGTCCGGAATAGTCCGGAGAATAAGATTCATATATGGAAAGTCATTTTCAAGGTTACCGGAAAAGTTCAGGATTTTTCGATATTGTACCGAAGGTTCTACAAGGTTCCGGAGGGTACCATAGTGGGGCCCACCTATTCCGGACGACCAACATGGACCAGAGGGGGTTGCATAGGCCCACATGGGCCAGCCACACCAGCCCCCCAAGGCCCTTGCGGCTGGATCAAGTGGATAAGATCAAATCCCTTAAAAATAGGGACTTAACTTGGAGGGAAAGTTGCCCCCCTTTTTTGGTCGACCCTAGGGCTTGGAGGAGGGGACAAGGCAGCCCCCCACGCCTATATAAGAGGGAGGGGAGGGTTGGGGCGCAACACAACATTCCCCCAAACCCTAGCCGCCCCTCTCTCCCTCCTCCTTCTTCCTGCGCAGGCTTGGCGAAGCCCTGCAGGAATTTCACCTCCACCACCACCACCACCTCGTCGTGCTGCTGGGATTCCGAGGGGATCTACTCCTCCGCTGCCCGCTGGAATGGGGAGAGGAAGGACGTCATCGACACCGTACGTGTGACCGAGTACAGAAGTGCAGCCGGATTGCAGCACCGGAAGGATCGTCCTCATCAACCACGAGATCTGATCTCGTTAAGGCTTTGGATCTTCGAGGGTTAGTCTCTCTTCTATCTCGTTGCTCAGATCTCATAGATTAGATCTTGACTTTTTCATAGATTGGATCTTGTATTTATTCGTCTTTGCGGTAGAAAGTTTTTGTTTTCCATGCAATGAACCCAACACTACATGTAGCTTGTTTTTTGAAAAAAATCAAAACAATATTTTAAAGTTTTAAAAAATTCTGGAAATTAAATCAAAACGTGGATAATACTATGATCTACAAACATGGAAAATTTCAACTGGAAATACGTTATATTCGGAGCTGTGCAAAAATGACAAATCCTCATATCAATATTAGTGAACAATGTCAGATTTCAACATCTCAAAATCTGTCAGATTTTGCAATTTTTCTGCAGCCCAGAATATGAGGTATGTCGAGTTCAAATTTTGCAGATTGGTAGACCCCATCATTGTCTACATTTAGATTTTTTGTCAGATTTTTTTAAAATTTTAAAATCCTATTTAAAAATTTTGCAAAAAAAAGCTACAAGTAGCTCGGGCTACAAAAAATCACTCTCGACGAGGGAGTTGGCTCCTACAAACATGTCACTGCCGACTATAACTGCTCAGAATCGACTCAACCAAAAATAAGTACTTTCCGTTAGCGGAAATCCGTTGGCATGGTTAAATATATAACGGGAAATAATTTTGAGGGGGAATAACAGTCAAGCAGCTGACCATAGCAGAGGCAAGGAGGAAAAAAGCCATTTCACTAGCTTGTTTGTGAGCAGATGCAGAGCTGATATGTTCACTTGTTAGAAATGGGACACCCTTAGGTAGATTCGCACCTTTGTCTCATCGACGTCCCTCTATACACTTCGGCCTTGTTACGCTGTACATACTCAGGTGGATGTTAAATGCCTAGCTGGCTACATGGTGGTGCAGGCAGCTAGCATGCAAGCCGGCTGGTCGCTGCACGACTGCAGGTAATATTGATCCGAGGTGCCATGGTGTGGCACCGGATCCTGATATCTTGAAGCACTAAGTATTTGGGACAGGCTGCATGTTCTCTTCCCGACGTCTACTATTCTCAGTTCCAAACATAATCGCCATGTTTCTTTTCTCGTTCTTGCATTGTTTTGTTCCAACAATCGGAGTATGAAAGTAAACATAGGAACCCTAATGGCCCAATCGGAGTATGAGAGTAAACATTGGAATCCCAATGACTCAATCAGATTATTCGTATTATACTTCATTGCATTATTGAGTGTTGCTGCACGAACTAATTTGTGAAACCTGCAATGAACACACTCGACCGACGGGGGTGGTATATAAATAGCTAGTTGTGCAAGCTATGGTTGTTACATTATTTACCTCTCAATTATTATCACGTGATATTTTGCATGGAAAATATCTGAAAAATAATGACCATATGTAAATCATGTGACTGAATCAATTGGAGATAGAGATGTGATTTCTTTGCTCGGTCACTCGTTAGATTCGTCGCAGTAGGCCATGCTTGTTAGGTATTTGGCGTGCTGAAAGCAGAGGCTTTTTTGGGTGGTTCGTGTAGGGTTTTGGCTTGGTAAAAATCAAAATTTTCCTGAATTAGTGTGCACGAAATGAGTAGATTTGCTTTGTATGCTTCATGCAGGAACTAGCAGGGACAATTTCTCAGTTGCTTTTCACCATGGTGGATATTTTGTTGGTACTGGCAGCAACATGTCTTATCTGGGTGGGGCAGTCATTTGGTTTGATCAGTGTGATGTTGCTGAGTGGACTGTAAAAGTAATGGAAGATTGTGTTGAGGAAATGGGATACGAAATGTCAGGGAGGATCAGGGCATACTATCTTCTTCCAGTTCTCACATTGCAGAGGAATGGTTTGAGGGGCATATTCACTAATACTGACACTGAACACATGCTATTGTTTGTATCACTTGGTCACCTGTTTTAGAACATTTATCTGGACCATGATGAAAGTCTGAGAAGGATCGAGTGGGATGATGTTGTGCAATTCCCAGTGACTGACTTGCCCCCTGTTTTGAGCTCTGTGAAGCAAAACTGGAACAAATCAGCAATTGATGAGAAAGAGGGTGCATTTGAAGAGGAGGCTGATGCTTTTGATAATCATCATGATGAGCAACCTGAGCATATCATTGTTGTGCCACCTGAGGCTCTTCCTGATGTCAGTGCAAGGAGGAAGAGCAGCAGACTTGTAGCAATGGAAGAAGCAGATCAGGAAAATTCAGAAGAAGAGGATGATGGAAATGATTCAGACTACAATGAGTCAGTTATTGTGGACAGTGATAATGACATTAGTGAAGGAGATGATGATCTTGCTGATGAGGATGACAGTCAGCCAACCAACCAACCTATGAAGAGCATGCAATATCCCAGTCTGCAACCTGTGAAGGGCAAACAAGCTGTAGAGGATCAAGGTTCAGATGAAGATATCTCTGAAGATGATGACCTCTGGGGACCTGACTCTGATGATGAGAATTTGAAATTAAGGTTTAAGACATTTCGTGCTGAGGATATGAAGAACCCATCTTTCCATATTGGGCAGGTATTTGACAATGTGGAGGTGTTGAGGAAAGCTATTAGGGAATACAGCTGTCAGAGCAGGAGAGATTTAAAATTCAAAGTCAATGACTGTGACAGGATTTGTGTCAAGTGCAAGGGGAACTGTCCTTGGTATATTTGGGCATCAAAGGACAACAGAACAGACTAATTTCAAGTTAAGAGATACACTGCAAAGCACACATGCAGCAAGGTATGGCAGCTGAATGCATTTACCTCAAATTTTCTTGCAGAGAAGTATGTTGAACAATTCAGAGCTGATGAAGGCATGAGTATGAAGAATTTCACAAGAATTATTTAGAAAGAGTGGAATATGAAGCCTATAAGAAGCAAGTTTTGGAGAGCAAGAAGGTTAGCTATGAAGGAAATATATGGTGATGAGATTGGTCAGTACAAGATGCTATGGGACTATGCTAATGAGGTGAGGACTAGTAACCCTGGAAGCACCTTTTATCTGGCACTAGATGAACAGTCAAGGTTCAAGAAGTGCTATGTTAGCTTGGATGCTTGCAAAAGGGGCTTCCTGGATGGTTGCAGACCTGTTTTATTCCTAGATGGCTGCCACATTAAGACCAGATACAGAGGCCAGCTTCTGACTGCAGTGGGAGTTGACCCTAATGACTGCATATTCCCAGTAGCATTTGATGTTGTTGAAGTAGAGGACACTGAAGCTTGGAGATGGTTTCTGCAGACTTTAAAAGAAGACCTTGGCATAGAAAATACATACCCCTGGACTGTGATGTCTGATAAACAAAAGGTATTTGTTTTTCTTATTTTCTCATGCTGACTATACTTTGTGGTTGTAGTGTTTTATGTTGACTGTACTTGAATTGGTTGGTAGGGTCTGATCAAGGTTGTGCAAGAGCTTTTTCCAAACTCTGAGCACATATTCTGTGTGAGGCATATGTGGCAGAATTTCCAGCAAACTTTTAGAGGTGATGTGCTCAAGAACCAGCTATGGAAGATAGCTAGGAGCAGTACTGTCACCAAATGGTTGGAAGAGCTTCCACCAAACACTTGGGTCAGAGCTTTTCAATCTGATCTTCCCAAGTGTGATGTGCTGTTGAACAACATATCAGAGGTGTTCAACAAGTAAGTTGAACAACATATCAATGCTTACTTCATGATAACGTGATGTTAAAACTTCAATTGCTGACATGCATTGAAATGTAGGTACATTTTGGAAGCTAGAGAATTGCCTAAGCTATCAATGCTTGAGAGGATCAAGCACCAGCTCATGATAAGGCATTGTACCAAGCTCAAGGAAGTAGAGAAGATGGTGGGTCCAGTTTGCCCTAAAATTAAAAAGAAGGTTGAGAAGAATATGGAAATAGCTGCAAACATTTTTGCAGATGGAGCAAGAGAAGGGATTTTTGCAGTTGATGATGGTGGTAGTGGCATTATTATTGACCTAGTGCACAAGTCATGTACATGCAGAAGATGGGATCTTAGTGGCATCCCTTGCCCTCATGCATGTGCTGCATTGAGGGGAGAAGACATTGACCCTCTGACAGTTGTTGACAACTATTATTCTGTGGAAATGTTCAAGAGAGCCTATTGACATAGGCATCCCAAATGGGCCTGCCGAAGATAGTACCCGGGGTTTACTGAAGGCCCATTACCCGAAGAATAAGAAGATTCGGGAGCCCAAGATATATCAAGGAAAGTCAAGAGTTGTAATAGGAAGTGTTATCTATAATCTGGCGGGATGAGTTAGAAACCGTCCCGGACTCTGTAACTTGTATAGCACGAATCCCTCGGCTCCACCTCCTATATAAAGGGGGAGTCGAGGGACGAAGAAAGAATCGAATCATTATCTACAAACCCTAGTTTTCATAATCGTCGAGTACTTTTCGGCTGAAACCTTCGAGATCTACTTGCCCTCTACTTCTAACTAAACCCTAGCCTACAATCCATAGGCATTGACAAGTTGATACCTTGTCAATTGGCGCCGTCTCGTGGGAATTAGAGGCGTAAGGATCCGATCTCGATGGCACGTTCAAGATCTTCGACATCATCAACCGCAAGCAACACAATGGATCGAGGTAAACAGATCGGCTGCTGGTCTTGTCGATTTTGTTCCTCACCCACCCTCCCGTTTGGATGCATATGCGTATCTGGCGGAGCCCATGGAGATGACGTTCGGAAGGTTTCACTTTCGCGTCGAGAAGGAAGGATCGTATCGTGTCGAGGTTCCGATTTCGTCGGGATCGTCGAAGGTCGATTCCGATTTTTCAAGCTATGCATCGTCAATCGAGTCAGGAGAAGAAGAAACCTCGGCGACACGTTACGTCAGCACCAGAACAAGAGAGAAACTCGCCAAGATCTTCAACGACATGTCGTTTGAGTCATCTGCGGACTCATATATAAGCGATGGCCCAAGCGATGTCGACAGCTATGACTTCATCGACAAATCTATCACAGTGGGCAAGGTCTTCATCAATCTAAACGATGATGCCACCAAACCCAACATAGATCTGAGTACAAAGTATCATCAGATTTATGCCATTGAAAATCAAGAGGAAACATCTGAGGCTTTCGACGATCTGGGAAATCCATACGTCGATCCCTCCAATCTGCGACAAGGCCTGGGCAATAAATACGTCGGGCCAGAGCCGCGAGATAGAGTCCAACTTTCACAAACAGCGTGGGACAGAGCCGCGAGAGCTATGAACGGTACAGAACCAATGGCTACCACGGCCACACCGGAGGAATTGCAAGCATATCAATATAGGCTCGCACGAGCTGCGAGGGAATTGGAAAAACGAGACAGCTGAGTTGAACAGGAGAAAGGAAGCAGCTTCGCATCCCAGCAGGAGAAGGGCAGATCTGAGTCGACAATCTAGAACTTCGGGTGATAGCCACAGGGAGGCTCGGAACAGAGGAAGATCAAGGTTACAACACATACCCGAAGCAGAAAGAGAGCACTTGGTTCAAAACCTCGACATGTCCTTTATGTCGATAGACACAAGAGGAAACATTATCCCTAAGACACCAGAAGCTGGGTATATGGCGACACAAGCTTTTATCCTCGCGTCTAAACCACCTCCAGGTGATCCAAGGGAAACACTATACAATATGGCGATAGCAGGAGTTGGAGCTATGGGGACAGCGTTCGTTTCAACGCCTCCCGAAGGAACGAAGCAAGGCAAAATAGTCCACGACCTGCAGCGAGCAACGGCGGCAGCCCCCGAAGGACCAAGTGGAGCAAGAGATACGGCAGCACAAGCAAGAGTCGACAAAGCACGACAAAGCAGAAGGGATCATCGGCAATCTCCGGAGCTTAACGACGAAGATATGTGCGGCTTGCCATGCTTCACGAGGAGAGTCCGAAAAACTCGAGTCCCTTCAGGATTCAAGCTACCCGACAATTTCAAAAAGTTCGACGGCCTTCAAGATCCAGAGGATTGGCTAGTCGACTATCTGGAGACAGTGAAGCTCACGGGAGGAACCAGGGCAACAGCCATGCAAAGCATCCAGGTACATTTGAGTGGAGCCGCACGATCTTGGATAAAGAAACTCGCTCCAGGATCCATCGACAGCTGGGAAAGTTTCGAGGATGTGTTCGTCAAGAACTTCAGATCCACGTGCAAAAAACCCGCGTCGTTAGAGGAATTGAGAGCATGTCGACAAAAGCCGGATGAGCCAATGAGAAAGTACATCCAAAGGTGGAATATCATCAAAAATTCAGCGAGAAAATATATCCGACGAGAGAGCGATAGATGCGTTTGTCGCAGGAGTCGGCGTGGAGATTTTGTCGAGGATTTGGGAAGGACCAATCCAAAGACAGTATCCGCGTTAATGGAGATAGCAAATAAATGGGCAGATGGAGAAGACGCTGTCCACAACAAACGGCACAGGTCGCCAGAGGAGGACCGTGTTCGAAACTATCAACCGAGGCGAAGATTTCCTCGGCAGTACCAGAACTACGACGCTCCAGGACAAATTTCGGCAGGTTTTCGGACAAATACAGGAGGAAGCAACGAGAGATGATTACCGGAGAAGCAATGAACAGCGAGGTGATAACAGGGATGATTCACGCAGCGAGGCAAAATAGCGGGCCTAGGTTCCCAAGACCTTTCGTGTCCCCCGAAGAGATGATGAATGGACCGTGCCGGATGCACTTTTCCTCGACGACAACGGTAAAAAACAGTCGGGGCACTTGCGGAAAAGACCGTCGAAATTTTCGAGGCAATGTTGCGGTATGCGAGAAAACGCTAACGCGCGGGCAGCACGAGAGAAATCCTCGAGAACCTAGAAGCGAGATTCACTTGCCGCCTCCTCCCGCGATCACAGACGACAATCGGCATCAGCTCAGAATAGCGGCAGCACCTGCACCACCACCTTATGTTGATCCTAACTCCAATGGAGCGAGTGTCGATGATTCAGAAGGGAAGGCCGTCCAATAGAGCTCAGAAAGTAATCTCACGACAGGTGTTTATGGCGGAGAAAATGCCTCCACCAACAGCTTGAGTACCTTAATTGGTCAGGACAAGATATCGGCTTCACAATAGCAGATCATCCGCAGCAAGTTCCTCGACCAGGGCAGTCAGCACTTATTCTGCCAGCAGTTATCGCGGGATTTGATGTCTCTCGAGTGTTCATAGACGGCGGCAGTAGCTTAAACCTTATGTATGCAGATACATTGAGGAAGATGAACATATCCTTAGCAAACTTGAAACCAACAGACACAAGGTTCCACGGCATCACACCGGAGAAACCAAGTTATCCATTGGGGAAGATCAATCTCGACGTTCAGTTTTGGGACCCGAGAAAATTATAGAATCGAGAGGCTCGAATTTGAAGTCGTGGATTTTTCGTCGCAGTACCACGCTCTGTTGGGACGACCAGCATATGCTAGATTTATGGCGGTGCCACACTATACATACCTGTTGTGGAGGATGCCTGGACCAAAGGGACCAATCACAGTAAAAGGAAGCTTTGCCTTAGCCGATAAGTGCGACAAGGATTTCCACCGGTTGTCAGAAACTTTCGGGATGCAAGCTGAGTACTTGGCGTCAAAAAGCATGACTGATTACGACGTACTGCCAGACGTTGGAAGGCCAAACAAAGAATCAACTTTCAGTACTGAGAAAAATTCAAAAGAGGTGCAGATTCACCCGACAGACCCAAAAAAGACGACATCTATCGCAAACGACATGGATATCGCATAGGAAAGCGCGCTCGTCGAGTTCCTCCGTGAGAACTGGAAAATCTTCGCATGGTGTCCAGCCGACATGCCGAGAGTACCCGGGGAACTTGCCGAGCACCACCTAAACTTGGATCCACTAGCGAGACCAATCAAACAACCTTTGCGGCAACCAAACCGCAAAGCCATGCTGTCAGAAATCAATCGACTACAAGAAGCTGGTTTTATCAAAGAGATATTCACAGAAGCCACATGGGTAGCAAATCCTGTGCTGGTGCCGAAGAAAAACACTAAGGTCCTTCGCATGTGCGTCGACTTTACGTGTCTCAATAAACATTGTCCAAAGGATCACTTTCCCCTCCCGAGGATCGATCAAATTATCGACTCCACGGCTGGATGTGAACGTCTTTCCTTCCTGGATGCATATTCTGGTTATAACCAGATCAGATTGAAAGAAGAAGATGAAGTAAAGACCGCGTTTATTACACCTTACGAGCGTGTTTTGCTACGTAACAATGCCCTTTGGTTTAAAAAATGCGGGAGCAACATATCGGAGGATGATGCGAAGTGTTTGGCGACACGGATCGGGAAGAACGTGCAAGTATACATTGATGATGTCGTCATAACATCAAAAAAGGGGGCAACGCTGATCGAGGATCTCAAGGAAACCTTCGACAACCTTGATAAGTTCTGCCTCAAACCGAACCCGACGAAGTGTTCTTTCGGCGTCCCGACAGGAGAACTTCTGGGGTTTCTAGTTTCAGCAAGAGGGATCGAAGCAAATCCCGATAAAATACAAGCTATCGTAACAATGAGGAAGCCAACAAAGTTGAAAGAAATACAACAGCTAACTGGGCGAGTCGCAGCTTTGAGCAGATTCGTCGCTAGGCTGGGTGAAAAAGCGTTACCATTTTACGCTTTGATAAAGCAAGGAGATAAATTCCAGTGGAACGAAGAAGCCGACAGAGCTTTCGAGGATTTGAAGCGCACAATCTCGACACCACCAATTTTGGTGGCGCCAAAAGAAAGGGAACCTCTCCTGCTGTATATCGCAGCCACGCCCCAAGTGGTGAGCACGGTGCTAGTTGTTGAAAGGGAAGAAGAAGGAAAACTCCACGGCGTGCAGAGGCCAGTATACTTCGTTAGCGAAGTTTTATCGCCCTCAAAACAAAGGTATCCTCGATACCAAAAGATAGCATATGGAGTGTTCACGACAAGCACGAAAATTGCGCCACTATTTTTCGGCACATCCGATCATAGTGGTCAATGAAGCTCCCTTGTCAAATATACCTGAACAACCCGAAGCTACGGGTCGTGTCTCCCTTTGGGGAATAGAACTTTCCCCTCGGGACATCACGTATGAAAAAAGAAAAGCAATAAAGTCGCAAATACTGCCGGACTTCATCGCAGAGTGGATGGAGTTGCAAAATACAGGACCTCCAGATTTGTCGAGAACCTGGACCATGAACTTTGACGGGTCCAAAAGACTAGAAGGAGCTGGCGCAGGAGTAGTACTCATATCACCTGAAGGCGACAAGTTGAAGTACATCCTTCGGATGACGTTCCCTAACGCATCTAACAATGAAGCAGAATATGAGGCTCTCATACACGGGATGAAGATGGCGAAAGCCTGCGGCGCAACTCGATTAAAAATTTTTGGCGACTCACAGTTGGTGGCTCAGCAAGTTATGAACCAATGTGACGCAGTCAATGATAGCATGATGGCATACAAGGAGGTGTACAACGAGCTCGAGAAGTTGTTCGATGGATGCGAAGTAAATCATATTAGCAGATTGAGCAACGACGAAGCCGACGTTCTTGCAAACATCGGGTCGCAATGCCTTGCAGTCCCGCCAGGTGTATTCTGGGAAGAGATAACAGAGAGGTCCACCAAATCAACAAAATCAAAAAAGAAGGAGAAGAAACCCTCGGGGGCTACCAAGGAAAAGCAAGAAGAAGAAGAAGATCAGGACCTGGTCATGATGATACAGACACCGTGGATGCAGCCGTACATATCATACATCCTCAGGAAAGAAATACCCAACGATCCAGTTGAGGCAAGGCGAGTAATTCGACGCTCCAAAGCTTTCACGGTGGTCAAAGGAGAATTGTATAAGCGAAGTATTTCAGGCGTCTTGCAAAGGTGTGTCACACCCGAAGAAGGAAGAATAATTCTAAAGGATGTACACGAAGGAATATGTGGCCACCACGCAAGTAGTCGAGCTATTGCAGCCAAGGTCTTTCGGGCAGGATTCTGCCGGTTGACGAGCAATCGAGGATGCCAAGGACATAGTAAGAACTTGCGACGCGTGTCAAAGGTTTGCCGCAAAACCTCACTCTCCAACGAGCAGAGCTAGCACCAATACCATTGTCATGGCCTTTTGCTCAATGGGGACTTGATATGGTGGGCAAGTTACACAAATCCTGGCCAGGAGGAAAGGAGTACATGCTAGTAGCTGTCGACAAATTTACAAAGTGGATAGAAGCGAAGCCGATAAATTCACCAGACGGAGCATCCGCAGTAAAATTTATAAAAGGCCTCGTCTTCAGATTTGGAGTGCCCCACAGCATCGTCACAGACAACGGCAGTAACTTCACATCCCACGAATTCAAAGATTATTGCGAAGAGGCGGGTATCAAGTTGCACTTTGCGTCAGTTGCACATCCTCAAACCAATGGGCAAGTCGAGAAAGCCAATGGTATAATCTGCAATGGCATCAAGAAGCGCTTGTTAGGACCACTGGAAAAAGCTCGACATACCTGGCCAGAAGAACTACCAAGCGTGTTGTGGAGCATCCGAACAACACCAAACACAGCAACACAGGAAACTCCGTTTTTCCTAGTTCATGGAGCAGAAGCAGTATTACCAATCGAGATAGAGCACAACTCTCCACGTGTCGTGGAATATGACGAAGAAGTGTCGAGAAAAGCGCTAGAAGATGACGTCGACGCACTTGATGAAGCTCGAGATGAAGTACTATCTCGGGTAACCAAATACCAACAGGACTTGAAGAATTACCACAGTCGACGTTTGCGGCCAAGATCTTTTCAGGTGGGAGACCTAGTTCTTCGGCTCACGCAAAAAAGTCATGAAAAACTCGAGTCACCATGGCTTGGCCCTTACATTGTCACGGAAGTAATCGGAGGAGGAGCATACGGGATAAAGGACAAGAAGACAGGGGTGGAGGAGCCAAAACCCTGGAACGTGGCGCAACTCAGGCGGTTCTACGCCTAGAGTCGAAATATAGTCCTTGTAAAACTTCAATATACTGAAACGCCCGCGAGTTTTCAGACGCACTCTTTTCCTTTTTCGGGGCACCGAGTGGGGCCGGAGAAGGTTTTTAATGAGGCGGGCTCGCGGTGCTGCAATATAATAAAGATAGTGTCAATATACCTTTCTCTTTATCGGCATGTTCAAAGTCTTCGCTCCGACGAATTTCAATATAGTCCATCAAAAAAGAAAAAACCTTGCCTTGGTATTAAAATACCTCGTGAGTTAGTAAAAATACAAAATAGTACTCAATAAAGAAGCTCGGGGGCTGATATTCACCATAATGAATGCCTTGGTTCAAAAACCTCGCAACAACTAGCCACCGAAATACTCGGGGGCTAGTCAAATATAGAAATACGACGTTTGCTTCACAATATATAATCAAAGTCATAGGTTAAAAAGAAGAGTTATCTACAAAAGGAAAATAATTACTCCTGATGCAGTATGTCATCAAGGGTAATTCTGCCTTCTTCGGGAGCAGCGCCAAGAAAGTCAGCATAATGACCGTCGGCAAAAAAGTCGGCATCCATCCGAAGAAGGTCTTCAATCATTTCCTCGGCTATAGGCGAAACCTTCGTGTTAATTCGGTCGACACCAACTCTTCGGCGCTTTACCTTCTCATGAACTTTCGCAACAACTTCGGTCAGGTCAAGTTTCGAGTGGCATATCTGAAGCATGATAAGAGCAAATCTGGCGCCAGCCACCAGTTGAGCTTTGACAAAATCATGGATCTTGTGAGCGTCCTTAAATTTTTCCATTACCTCAGGAAGAGTTTTTGGTTGAACGTTCCGAGGGAACATGGAATTGTAAACCATGAACAGGGTCTTGGTACAGAAATCAAGGAAATCGTGAGTTTGAGAAACGCGATCTTGAAATCTGACAACCTGGCGGGTCCTTTCTGGCGTAGCCCAAAACAAAGAACCATGATCAAGGGAAAGGTTAACAAGGAGGTTCGTCCTAGTATTTACCCTCTCTTCTTCCGCAACAGTATCAGTAAAGGAACCTGTTAAAGCAAAGGAGCAGAAAAACTTCAAGAGACGTAGCATGAAGATAAAAGATATCGGAGGATGAAACAAGCATACCCGACATATCAGCACTGGCTTCATTCATTAACTCGAGCATGAAATTTTCTCGAGTAGTCGCCTTTTCAGCCTCGGAAGCAGCAATTTCCTTAGCAGCCACGGCCTCGCGAGCTTGCTGAAGTGCAATTTTTTCGGCTTCAGATGATTTATGAGACTTTTCCATCATCACAAGTGTTTGCTTCTTCGCATACTGAAGTTGCTGTCGAAGTTCGTCCAGTTCTTGCGACAAGGTATCTTCGACAGGTGCAGTACCAGCAAAAGCTCCCCTCGAGCGAGAAGAAGAGGGCGAAATATTGGAAGGAGCGGCAGACGGAGTATAGTTATCAAATATCAACTGAAATTTAGACAAGACAACATCAAACAACAAACAAAGATAGAGTTTTCATTGATCTCTCGGAATAATTACAAAGGCATTACAGTGGAGCTAAGGAAGTACGTGTCGCCAAATGACTACTTTGGCGACAAGAGCAAAAGAAACACAGAAAGAAAAATAAAGAGGCATGCAACTAGACCTCCGGCCTTGATGAGCTAGGAGTCGACGCTGGTTTGATCCCGAGATAGGCCAAGATCTTCTTCGTGTTGGGCTTGGCTGCCTTAATCAACGACCTCCATCTTGATTGCTCTATCCGCTCGGTGTCGCCAACTTTCGTCCAATCAACGAGCTTCGTTGACCGTCAGCAACCAAAGCGATAGTGCTTTCGACAGCAATTTTCATATTTTCTTGGCGCATCTTCAGTCCAAGGTCTTCTGATGAATTGAACATCTTGGCGAGATTAAGGAAAGTCGAGGGCTCCTCTTTCTTCGGGAAGAAGTAGGGGAACAACGCCGACAATCCTGCATTAGCATTGGCCACGCCTTCACGAATTTCGGACCCATGCAGCTCCAGATAGGAAAGTGCATCAATGAGAGGGTCGTCGACAGGATTCGACAGATCAAATTCCTGGTTTGTTTGGTCTGCCAAGGAAATAAAATGTGGGTCAAACAACAAAAAACAGTGACTCGTAAAAATAGAAGGGATCAAAAAACTTACTGAAAGTGCGTCGACTTTGGGATTTCAGACGTTTGAGGATTCCTTGTTCACGAGAAGCTTGTGCAGCTTTGTGCTCGTCTAAGGCAGTTACAGCATCCTCAAGTTTTTTCTGCAATCCCTCGACACTAGCAGCCTTTGCTCTAGCGTCATCAGCCTCGGCTTTGGCTTCACTAGCAACAAGCTCGGCTTTCTTACGAGCCGCCTCACTTTGCTCAAGTTTTCGAGCAAGCGCGTCGGCACGTTCGTTGGCCTCTGCAAGTTTCTCTGTCGAGATATAAAAAAAAAAGAGAAGAAAGATCAAAAATCGCGACAAGCAACAGGAGCAAAAAGTCAAGGAAAAACGGCAAGTATAAAAGTTGTTACCTTCGGCTCTGCTAGCATACTCACGGTACCCAATAAATTGGGACCCAATGCGGAGAAGCTCTTTGATCATGGGCTATTAAAGAAGAACGCAGGAAAAGAAGCACCGACATGAAAAAGAGAGTGAAGACGTAAAAAAAAGCAACATAGGGGAAACACAGATATCAACAAACTTACATCATCCAAGAGCAGAGTCGACGAACTGCCCAATTGAGGGGCAGGCTCAACAATCTTTTCAACCCTTGTCCTTTTTGGTGAAGGAGCAAGGGGGCTTCCTGGCGGAGTTGTGGTGACGACGTTTTGTTGAGGAGGCGAGGATTCTTCTCCTTCAACTAGCGTGTCCGAGGCAAGTACGGTATGTGACGTGCTTGTTCGAGGAGCCACGTCAACACTTGGTACTTCTTCCTCGTCATCACTGTTGGTTAAAAATCGACAGCTTAAAATCAAGACAAGATAAACATTTCGAGTACAGAAATAAGAAGAAAAGTAAAAAGGACTTACGAGCTGACGAAGGATCCAAGATAAGGATCATAAGCTGCCTTCTGACGTGAAGGATCAATTTCTTCGGCTTTGGAAGTGCCGGAATCTTCGACATCGTTCCTTTTCCTTTTGCCTCTTGGAGAGACAGCGGGAGGAGGAGATTGTGCCGATAAAGTATCTTCAGAATGACCCGCAGATTTTCGAGAATCCACGGGTTCGTTCACAAAAGATGGAGCTTCCTGATTATCATCCGTGACAATGGTCCTTTCTTCGACTTCTCCATCCTCAGGAAGAGGAGGAAGGGAAGCCATAGTAGGATGGTTCTGCAAGAAAATAGC
This sequence comes from Lolium rigidum, assembly GCF_022539505.1. Lineage (NCBI taxonomy): Eukaryota > Viridiplantae > Streptophyta > Magnoliopsida > Poales > Poaceae > Lolium > Lolium rigidum. The sequence continues at coordinate 29,685,587 of NC_061512.1, forward strand.
GACAAAAGAAAATTAGCAAGATACCAATACAATGAGATGCAAGGAAAAGTTTAGAACAAGACAAAAACTCGAGAAGACAAAATACCTCGGGAAGAGAATTGGAAGCACTGTATGGTTCTACTCGACAAGAGGAGGGAATAGGATCCTTCTTGGCTAGTCGAGAAACTCTTCGAACCAATTTCTCCAAGTCCTTTACAGAAAGATCGTTGGAGATTCTGTTGGCGTCGTTTTCGCCAGAGTACGTCCAAAGGGGATTTTTGCGAGCCTGAAGAGGCTGCACTCTAATCCTAAGGAAGTAGGCAGTGATTTGAACACCAGATAGTTCTTTGCCTCGAGTATTTTGGAGCTGATGAATACGAGACATAAGAGCTTCTGTCGCCTTTTTCTCTTCTTCGGAAGCTTCAGCGTCCCGGAACGGCGGCGGCCGGATCTTGGCACTTCCGTCGAAAGGAATTATGTTGTGCTCCACAGAGTTGGCACTTTCTTCGTGAATGTAGAGCCATCTTTTGCGCCATCCTTGGACAGAATCAGGAAACTTGACGTCGAAATAATCGACATCAGTTCGGACATAGATAACAACGCCGCCTATGTTATAGGTGGCGTTGTGAGAGCCATTACGGCGGAGGCAGAAAATGCGTTTCCACAGAATCCAATTAGGAGGAATTCCGAGGAAGCATTCGCAAAGTGTGATAAAAATGGAAATGTGAAGGATGGAATTGGGGGTCAAATGGTGCAGTTGAATCCCATAAACGAAAAGAAGGCCGCGGAGGAAATCATGAATTGGGGCCGACAGGCCGCGGATAAGGTGATCAATGAAACTAACCCGATACTCCATTGGAGGGTTGGGGTAGCTCTCCTCGCTAGGAAAGCGGATGGCGTCTTCTTTCTTCATGAGGCCAAGCCTCTTCAGCGTATTGACATCCTGGTTGGAGATCTTGGATCTCTCCCACTCAAGATCTTCGGCGGCCATCTTGGATTCTGGCGTGCTGTGGCGAGTAAGTCGTGTGCGCGGTGGCATCAACGGCAATGGGCAAAGCAGTGATCGTGAGTGTGGAAGAACAGAGAGAGTTGGGCGCAGGGGAAGCTTTGCGAAGAGAAACAGATGTGCGGCGCAAGCGAGGGAGTGCACGGAGGTTGAAGAAAGGTTTATATAAGAATCGGGTGAAGCGATGAACCGTTGGATGAAGAAATCGTGTGGTGACAGCAAATCTTCTAGATAAAAGGGTAAAAAGGTATTTTTACTGAGATAGGCGTTACCGTACGTGCGCCAAAAAAAGCGGAGGACGTGTGTCCCCCACTTGCACGACGTGTCAACATGGTGGAAACAATGGACCCACAAGGCAGAAAAATCACGACTATCACCAAGAGATGAAGCAATTTGATTAAGGGAAGCATGTCGACAAGAAAAATAAAAGAAGATTGGCGACGGGAGGAATTATTAAATACTTCGGGAGCCTTTGATCAAATACAAGTTTTTGCCCAAACGCTCGGGGGCTACTTCGATAAAAAGTAAAATTTCGAGTATGGCAATATAGAAATTGCGGGAGCCTACAACCAAGCACAAGTCCTTGGCTGTAGCCTCGGGAGCGCTGTTCGCGCACCCGAGAGATAAAAAAAGAAGAGAGAGATCATATTGGGAAATAACGACAATATAGCGACAAGGTGGACTAAAATGTCGAGCCTACAACCAAGCACAAGTTCTTGGCTGTAGCCTCGGGGGCTACTCCCATCGGGAACGCTGTTCGCGTACCCGATGAAGTTCAAAAATAAAAGATAGAAAAGCAAGAGAGTATATTTCGAGTTATAATTAACTCTACATATACTCCCATCGGGAGAACAATATAAGTCAAAATTGACTCGATAAAATGTGCCATTCCAACAGCCGGAAAAGCACTCGACAATATATTCTCAGAACGCCAAAGTTGCGATCAATTTCTGAATGCCGCAAATTTGCGAAGGTAAGACCCCAGATCCGTTCTGCTGGGCGTGGCATCGCCAAAGACTGCGCTCGCTGCTTTTATCCGTATCAACGGATACGAAGAAAAATCCTAACGGACGCGTTAGGTACCCGATAAATTTGACTCGGGACTCGACGGAATGGTAAGACCTTAAGCGGCACCTGTCGACGTTTACACCAGTATTCCGAGATCATGTCCAGGGACGTGATCTTGAAGTAGGTTTTTGCGGATTGCCACCAGAGCAGTTAACTAGTACCTGATCCGTCAGATGAACTAGCCCCAACTACCATTATCCCTGTACAATATATAATTTTATATGAAGAAATATAAAAAGGTTAAAGCTTTTGAATAAAAATAAACAGTGGAGATTTTCCCTGATTCTACGATTCAAGCAAAATCTCGGGGGCTACTGACATAGGCATCCCAAATGGGCCTGCCGAAGATAGTACCCGGGGTTTACTGAAGGCCCATTACCCGAAGAATAAGAAGATTCGGGAGCCCAAGATATATCAAGGAAAGTCAAGAGTTGTAATAGGAAGTGTTATCTGTAATCTGGCGGGATGAGTTAGAAACCGTCCCGGACTCTGTAACTTGTATAGCACGAATCCCTCGGCTCCACCTCCTATATAAAGGGGGAGTCGAGGGACGAAGAAAGAATCGAATCATTGTCTACAAACCCTAGTTTTCATAATCGTCGAGTACTTTTCGGCTGAAACCTTCGAGATCTACTTGCCCTCTACTTCTAACTAAACCCTAGCCTACAATCCATAGGCATTGACAAGTTGATACATTGTCACCTATGGAAATATTATCATGCCATGCAGAGACAAGACAGAATGGAAGAAACTAAATGGAACTGTCATTCACCCACCACACTAACTGAAGAAAGTAGGGAGACCCACCAAGAGAAGAAGGAAGGCCCCATATGAGGTTGATCATGCCAGTGGGGGCAGGAAATTAACAAGGCATGGAACTATCATACATTGTGGCTACTGTCATGAACCAGACCATAACAGAAAGGGTTGCAAGTACCTGAAAGCTGGAATGCCCCCACCAAATGCAGCAAACAATGTAGAACAGCCTGTGCAAGATGAGGCACCAGAAGAACCTGTCATAACTCAGGTATGTATGTTGCTGCTTTTTCCTTCAACATTTTGTAGCTACTGTCATGAACCACTTCAATTTATAACCATATGTGTTGCTTGTTTTCTAGGAGAGTACAACTGCAACACAAGGAGATGGAGGAGCAGCTCAAGGAGACGTAGGACAAGCAAGTGGACATGGAGATGGAGGACAAGCAAGTGGACATGGAGATGGAGAACAAGCAAGTGGACATGGAGATGGAGGACAAGCTCCTACATATAACCATTCACTTCTGAATGAGCCAATGCAACAGAGGCAAGCACCAAGAGTTAGGGCTCCAATGCCACTACCAGAGTCTTCCTTCCTCACTGCAGCTCAAAGGCTTGTTAACTAGCCAGGTCCTAGTTCCTCCACAATAAGGCATGGTGAGCTTGCACAAAGGTTGAATGTGCAGAAGCAATCCAGAGCTCATGCTCTGGAGATAAAAAGGACTGAAATCCTAGAAGCAAGATATGAGGCACAACTGAATAGACAAGATGAAGCTGAGAAGAGAAAATTGGAGAATGAACAGAGAAAGGCAGTGGAGGCTGAGCAAAGGAGACAGGCACAAGCAGAGATGAGGCAAGCAAAAAAGGAAGAGCTAGCTATAAAGAGGAAAGCTGATGCAGAGACCAGGAAGATCATATCAGAGGTAAAGAGGGAGGTAGCTGCAAAGCACAAGAAGGAAGCTGAAGAGAAGAAGAAGAAAGAGTTAGAAGAGAAAAGGCTCCAAGCAAGTGAAAAGAAAGCACAGCTTGCAGAAGAGAAGAAGAAGCTAGAAGAGAAGAAGAGACAAGATGCAGCAGAGAAGAAAAAATTGGAAGATGAAGAGAAGAAGAAGAAGAAGAAGGAGGAAGCAGAGAAGAAGAAGAAAGAAGAAACATAGAAGAAGAAACAAGAAGCAGAGAAGAAGAAGAAAGAACTAGAAGAGAAGAAAATAAAGGAAGCTGAAGAAAGGAAGAACAAGAAAAGAGCTAGGTCACCTGTTCATCAGCTTCCATAGGGAAAAGTTAACATGTTTGATGAATTTAGATGAATGATGCACTTTCTAGACTTGTAATGATGCACCAAGAAGGTCCATGGAAAGTTATGTTTGCACTTTCTAGACTATAAGTGACCTGATATTTTGCAGTGACCTGATATGTGATCATGTGATCATGTTATGACCTCATATTTTGCACTTGCAGTGACCAGATATTTGCACTTCATATGTGATCATGTTATGACCAGATATTTGCACTTGCTATGTGATAATGTGACCATGTTATGTCTAGCACTTGATATGTGATATGTCATCATGTTTGTTATGTCCAGCTCTTGATTTGTGATCATTTTGTTATGTCTAGCACTTGTCGAGAACCTAGGTTAGCACTAGTCGACAAGTCTAGCGCTTGTCGAGAACCTAGGTTAGCACTAGTCGACAAGTCTAGCGCTTGTCGACAACCTAGCCTAACACTAGTCGAGAAGTCTAGCACTTGTAGAGAACCTAGCCTAACACTAGTCGACAAGTCTAGCACTTGTCGAGAACCTAGCCTAACACTAGTCGACAAATGTAACACTTGTGGAGAATCTAGGTTAGCACTAGTCGACAAGTCTACCACTTGTTGAGAACCTAGCCTAACACTACTCGACAAAAGCTCAAGTCTTGTGGAGAACCTAGCCTAACACTAATCGACAAAAGCTCAAGGCTTGTCGAGAACCTAGCCTAACACTAATCAACAAGTTTTAGACCATTTTCAGCCAATATCAGACCATCATAGCCAACATATCATCATATGAGACCATTTTAGCCTACAACTTTCAGACATTTTCAGATGATAACCACTTTGAGATGATAACCATTTTCAGACCATATAAGAGCTTTTCAGCCAAGATTTTGCAAACATTTTAGCCATATAAGACCATTTTAGCCAACATTTTGCAAAGCACCATATCAGACCATATAAGAGCTTTTCAGCCAATATTTTGGAAACACATACTCCAGTACATATCAGCGCATATATTGCAAACAAAGCTTCATTCACACACATATCATTACTTCCAGTACATAACAGAGCATATTTTCCAGTACATAGCATTACCTTGGTTCACACAAAATCAAAATGCAGTAATGATGCATTGTTGTTGCTACAGCATTGAACCACTACATCTACTACAGTCTCATACTAGGAGTCTACATACTACAAAGAGTGAACCACTGGTTTACAAATTACTTCTTCCAGATGATGAACACAGAGGCTACACCAATGAACAAGAGCATTGCCACTAAAATCTTCAGAAGCATAACTATCTGTCTGCCTAACAGAACCAGCTCAGAGACTGTACTCCCGTTGCCATCAAATGCACCATTGTTGTTGCTTGTTCCTGCAATGCATGCTCCAGCTTGACTGCCTCTTCCCCACTCTTCTGCTAGCTTCTTCTTCCCCAATGAAAGCTCCAGCTCTTCCCTCCTGTCCTCAGCCCACCCCAGCGCATCCACAACAGCATCGCCTTTCAGCACATTGTTATCGATCAAGTAGATGACATACTCACGCTCCCAATGCCAAAAATTGCATGTCGACTGCAAAGTGCAAACATACCAAATCGGGATTCAACCAAAATAAACACTAGATTAACCCCAAGTATAAGCCTATTCAAGCAAAAAAAGAGCACTTACAGAGTGGTACTTGCACTTGTAGAAGGTCCACCCGGGGTGCTCATCCGTGCCGGAGACGTACACCTTGGCCTGCCTCCCGCAGTTGGGGCAGGGGACCAGCGGAATGGCCGGTGCTGCCTTCCAACATCGACGCACACCCGACCTGGATGAGCTGCTTGCAGACAGCGACATGGCGCCGCGCCGGAGTTGGGGACGCGCTGCGCCGAAGTTGGGGACGATCAGGGCGGAGAGGACTTAGCAATTTGGGGAAGAACAGGGCGGAGGGGAATTTAGGGATTTGGGGGCGGAGGGGATTTATGTAGTGCTGCCGTTTTGCAAAACACACCTCGCCAGATGTTAACAAACTCCAGGGGTTCCCCTGTTAAAAAACCGCTCGGCTGAAATTTGTCTCAGTGACAGGTGGGCCCCAGTGTGCCACGCGTCGCCATACGTAGCGCCGGCGCCGGCGGTGATCGTACGTGACACAGCGGCACGATTTCACTGACCGTATTTCCAGTTTGTTTGAATACAATGGCTAAATCAAAATATACGGACAAGTTCCATGATTAACCATGTAATTTACTCCAACCTAAAACACAGCAATGCATTTTGTTCACCAACAACCTTTTTGCCAAAGATGTAGACCTAAATTGTGCACTTCTTACAGATGTGAGTTAAGACATAACTAGAGCGAGCGAGCGGCGAAATCCATGTCAATCGTAGTCCTAAACATGATTCTCCCAAAAAATCTGGAGCGTGCAAAAGTGGACGCTTAGTTCAAATCTAGGACGTTTCCACAAAAATCCGCAGGAGACCGCATGTGCGGCGAGGCGCCAAGGTTGACCAAGCCGCCGTGTCCAGAGCTTCAGGTTTTTTTTCGAAATGGGGATATGCCCCGGCTTCTGCATCATGATGTTGCACACGGCCTGTTATTAATAATAAGTTCAAAAACGGTATTGTTTACATCTCAAGCATCGCCAAGGATTGATACAAAAATCAACCAGCGAAAAAAACATGACATAAAAAGAGTACACATCAACAAAGCCTCCTAGTATGCCGCCAACCAGCCTGGCACAAGATATCCTGAGCGACCATCAGGAGCCGTGTGCATCCAGTAGCCATAGCATCCCGCTGTCCCTCCGGCGAAAGGAGCGACCAAAGCTGAACCCAATGTGCCACCATATGTATAACCTGCAAAAAGTGAAAATAAATTTTCCTGTTAAAGATAATATCAATTCTGACCCTTCATATAGACCAACATAAAGCGAAAACCCCAATTCGGATAAAAGCCTTAGATTGTCTATCTAATCCATTCAACCAATTACTAAACATATTAGTAATATTTGATGGAGGTGGAAGATCATAAGTGAAATTAACTGTACGCCAAAGAAGCTTAGCTAAAGGACACTCCAGAAAGAGATGTTGGATAGTCTCGTGATCTCCGCAGAAAACACATTTCGTACACCCATTCCAGTGTCGTTTGGCTAAATTATCTTTAGTTAATAAAACCTTGTTACTCAAGAACCACATGAAAATCTTTATCTTTAGGGGAACTTTAACCTTCCAGAGATACTTTCGCAAAAAAGGGGTATGGTTATTCATAAGATCTTCATACATAGACTTAACCGTAAAGACACCCGTGGATGTAAATTCCCAAACAAAGCGATCATTATCTTCACTCAAGTTTACCCTCATCAATTTTCGACATAAGTTTACCCATGACGTCCACTTATTACCACTCAACACTCTACGAAAAGTTATATTGAGTGGGGTTTAAGCTAACACATGGGCAAATGTTACATTCTTGTGATTTACAATGTTATATAAAGATGGATACTGATGTGATAAAGGAGTTTTTTCTAACCATATATCTTCCCAGAATCGGGTATTCATTCCATTTCCCACTTTGAAAAAACCTCTAGAAAAAAACTCCCCCTTAACCTCCATCAACCCCTTCCAAAAAAGAGAATCGGTAGGCTTAGCCTGCACATCAGATAAAATCTTATGTCTTAAGTATTTATTATGTAGCAACTCTTGCCACACCCCTTCTTCATTAAGAAGTTTAAAGAGCCATTTACTCAGTAGACATTTGTTTTTAATCTCAAGAACCTCAATAGCTAAACCCCCTTGATCCTTAGGTCGGCACACAATATTCCATTTTGTAAGTCGATATTTTCTTTTATTCTCATCAGACTGCCAAAAGAACCTAGATCTATAGAAGTCCAGACGTTTTCTTACCCCAACGGGTATTTGAAGGAAGGACAACATAAACATAGGTAGACTAGTTAACACTGAATTGATAAGGACTAACAATCACCATAGGATAGTAATTTCCCTTTCCAGCATTCCAATTTACTTTCAAATCGGGTCTCTACCGGATACCAATCAGAATTCCTGAGTTTTCTGTAATGGATAGGAATACTCAAATACCTAAAGGGGAGTGAGCCAACATCACATCTAAAGATCTGCTTGTACTGATCCTCCTCCTCCTTAGCCTTTCCAAAACAAAAATCTCACTTTTATGGAAATTAATCTTAAGTCCAGAGCTTCAGGTGGATGTTGAATGCATGAAGCAGCTGCCAGTGAAAGCATCGGCTTGGCCATGAGTAGCGCTGCAGTGGCGAGGGTTTCTCGACAACAATGCCAACGACTAGAAGAGAATCCCCAGTCAACACTATGTACGTACACACGAGATCTAAAAATATCCATCAAGGTTTCATAATTTATATCCACTATTCCAATTTGCTCTACCTGAATACGTTTGTAAACCATAGATCGCTGAAGATGCCCTGGATGATGTTGAATGCCTAGCTGACAGGGTGTACCGGCTACATGATCGTGAACACAGCTATCATGCATGTTGGCTAGTTAAAGCGCGACTACTGGTGGCTGTACCAATGCGTAACTATTGATCCGAGGTACCACTAGTAGAAAAAGAGGCTTCCATACGCCCCCTTTAGTACCCAAAATATTCGAACCGCGACTAAAGGGGTCTTTAGTCGCGGTTCGGGAGGAGAACCGTGACCGAAGGTCTGGGCCCAGCGGGCTCGGTCGACAGCTGGTGGACGGGAGGGGCTTTAGTCGCGGTTGGCCAGGTCCTCAGGCCTGGCCCGAAGGCCTTTAGTGGCGGTTGGCCAGGCCAACCGGGACTAAAGGCCCATCCCTATAAATGCGGTTCAGCACACTTCACATAGCCATTTGGTGCCACTTCTATTCACAAGGGGTGGTGGGTTTGCTTTTGGTTCCTCTTATGCACACAAGGTGTTCGATGAAATGCCCGAGAGCATGAAACAAACATGATATGAAGTGTCCGAGCCACACTTGAGCTTTCTCATTTATTTTTCCTCCTCGATCGCGAGTCATTGATAAAATTAATATGCATGTGTGTAGTTCATTGTTTAATTTCTATTATTTCGAGCTAGTTAGTTTAACAAATGCATGATAGTTAATTATATAATTTATATAATAATAATGGAGATGAATCGGCAATGGATGTACAGTAACCGACTCTCCAGCGAGTTCATTACGGGTTTGAAAGATTTCCTCGTAGTGGCTAATGCGAACAAGCAGAGGGGTTTTGTTATCTGTCCATGTGTTGGTTGTAAGAATCAGAAGGGTTACTCTTCCTCAAGAGACGTTCACGTGCACCTGCTTCGGCACAGTTTCATGCCAAGCTATAATTGTTGGACCCAGCATGGAGAAAGAGGGGTTAGAATGGAAGAAGATGAAGAAGGGGATGATATCGATGACAACTATCATGTTTATTTCAGTGATACTTTCATGGAGGATACTGAAGGAGGGGAAGGTGAAGGGGAAGGTGAAGAATAAGCACGTGATGAGCCCGTTGATGATCTTGGTCGGACCATTGCTGATGCACGGAGAGGCTGTGAAACTGAAAAGGAGAGGGAGAATTTGGATCGCATGTTAGAGGATCACAAAAAGTCGCTGTACCCAGGATGCGATAATGCTCTGAAAATGCTGGGCTGCACACTGGATTTGCTGAAATGGAAGGCACAGGAAGGTCTATCTGACTCAGGATTTGAAAAGTTGCTGAAAATGATGAAGAATATGTTTCCAAAGAATAACGAGTTGCCCACCAGTACGTACGAAGCAAAGAAGGTTGTCTGCCCTCTAGGTTTAGAGGTTCTGAAGATACATGCATGCATTAACGACTGCATCCTCTACCGCGGTGAATACGAGAATTTGAATGAATGCCCGGTATGCACTGCATTGCGTTATAAGATCAGAGGAGATGACCCTGGTGACGATGTTGAGGGCGAGAAACCCAGGAAGAGGGTTCCCGCCAAGGTGATGTGGTATGCTCCTATAATACCACGGTTGAAACGTCTGTTCAGGAACAAAGAGCATGCCAAGTTGTTGCGATGGCACAAAGAGGACCGTAAGTCGGACGAGGAGTTGAGACACCCCGCTGATGGAACACAATGGAGAAAGATCGACAGAGAGTTCAAAGATTTTGCAGCTGACGCAAGGAACATAAGATTTGGTCTAAGTACGGATGGCATGAATCCTTTTGGCGAGCAGAGCTCCAGCCATAGCACCTTGCCCGTGACTCTATGCATCTACAACCTTCCTCCTTGGTTGTGCATGAAGCGGAAGTTCATTATGATGCCAGTGCTCATCCAATGTCCAAAGCAACCCGGCAACGACATCGATGTGTACCTAAGGCCATTAGTTGATGAACTTTTACAGTTGTGGGGCAGACCTGGTGTACGTGTGTGGGATGAGCACAAAGAAGAGGAATTTGACCTACGAGCGTTGCTTTTCGTAACCATCAACGATTGGCCTGCTCTTAGTAACCTTTCAGGACAGACAAATAAGGGATACAATGCATGCACGCACTGCTTACATGAGACTAAAAGTATATATTTGGGTAATTGTAAGAAGAACGTGTACCTGGGGCATCGTCGATTTCTTCCCCGGAATCATAACGTAAGAAAGAAAGGCAAGCATTTCAACGGCAAGGCAGATCACCGGCCGAAGCCTGCGGAACATACTGGTGCTGAGGTATTTGATATGGTCAAGGATTTGAAAGTCATCTTTGGAAAGGGTCCTGGCGGACAATCAGTTCCGCAGGGAGTTGACGGGCACGCACCCATGTGGAAGAAGAAATCTATATTTTGGGAGCTAGAATATTGGAAAGTCCTAGATGTCCGCTCCGCAATCGACGTGATGCATGTTACGAAGAATATTTGCGTGAACCTGCTAAGCTTCTTGGGCGTGTATGGGAAGACAAATGATACAAAGGAAGCACGGCAGGACCGAGCAACGTTTGAAAGACCCGGATGACCGGCATCCGGAATGGTTTCAAGGTCGTGCCGGCTACGCTCTTACCAAAGAAGAGAAGGTCATCTTTTTTGAATGCCTGAGCAGTATGAAGGTCCCGTCTGGCTTCTCATCGAATATAAAGGGAATAATAAATATGGCGGACAAAAAGTTCCAACACCTGAAGTCTCACGAATGCCACGTGATTATGACGCAATTGCTTCCGATTGCTTTGAGGGGGCACCTACCGGAAAATGTTCGAGCAGCCATTGTGAAGCTATGTGCATTCCTCAATGCAATCTCTCAGAAGGTAATCAATCCAGAAGATCTACCACCACTACTAGAAAAAGGCTTATAGCCGCACTTGTTACCACCGGCGGGAAGGATTTGTGGTCGCCAGGGGTAAGTTACCGCCGGCGGGCTTGTTTCTGGTCGCCGGGGATAGGGGCCTTACCGCCGGCGAGTTGGTACTCGAAACGCCGGGGATAAGCGCCCGGATGGGCACCCGGATGAGCCTCGCTTTACCGCTGGCGGTTTGGGCCCGAAACCGCCGGGGGTAAGTTTACTATCGCCGGCGAATACGATTTACAACCGCCGGAGATAAAATGGGCTGGATGGGCCAACCGGGCTAAAAATTACCGCCGGCGCTTCCAGTCTAATTCGTCGGGGGTATTTCCCCCACCACCCACGAGGCCTGGACCCAGCCACCTACCACAAGACAAGCCCCAGCCACGCCCCTCAACCACTTCCTTCTTCCCCTTCCTCACGAAAGAACAGCGGAGAGAACCACCGCGCTCCATCGCTTCAGAACCCTCGTCGCGCCGCCGTTTTCGACCTTCGCTAGCCAAGCTGAGACCAACGGAAGACGCGCCTCTCTGTCCTCTTTCTCTGGGTGCAAGGAATCGCTCCAGGAGCCCGCCAATCGACGTCACTGTCACCGTTTCCTCGCTCCGGCCTCCGCGTTCCGGCGATTATTCTGGCGCCGTCCATCCTGCTCTGGCTTCCCCGACCCCTCAGCGTCGCTCCTGGTGAGTCCCTCTTCTGCCTGGACCCTTCCTCATCTCTTTCCCCCTCTCTCTGTGTGTCGTACCGACGGTGACCGCTGTCTGCCTGCAGGTCCCGTCGCCGGTCGCCCTCCCGTGCTCCCCCTTTTCAAGGCGCCGCCTCGGTCCCTCCCTCCGGCTCTTCCCCATCCTCCACGCTGTGGTCTTCCTCGCCGCGCCCCTCCGTCGATGGCACACCGGAGCTGCTGCAGCTGGGCGTCTGGACAGTGACGAGGACGCGATGGCTTTTTCTTTTTTTCTTTTAGGGTGTTAGGTGCAAAATTCTTGATCTGTGCCCTGCACGTGGTGGCCTGCCCTAGTCAGGGAGGACCAACGTACCTTTTTTTTTGTTTTCTTGCGAGACATACCCCCGGCGCACTAGCGATCATGAAAGCGCCGGCGGTAAGTATTACCCCCGGCGGATTGGATGGGGGCGCCGGTGGTAAGCTCGGTTACCCCCGGCGGTTTCGGAGGCGCCGGCGGTAGGCCATTACCACCGGTGAGGTGATCGCCGGCGAATACGAAAGCGCCGGCGGTAAGCCTTTTCAGGTCGCCGGCGGTAAGCTTTTTCCTAGTAGTGCACGGTTACAGAATGATGTGGTCCAATGTCTTGTCAGTTTCGAGTTGGTGTTCCCACCATCCTTCTTCAATATTATGACGCACCTCCTGGTTCACCTAGTCAAAGAGATTTCCATTCTCGGTCCTGTATTTTTACACAATATGTTCCCCTTTGAGAGGTTCATGGGAGTATTAAAGAAATATGTTCGTAACCGTGCTAGGCCAGAAGGAAGCATCGCCAAGGGCTATGGAAATGAGGAGGTAATTGAGTTTTGCGTTGACTATGTTCCTGACCTTAAGCCGATTGGTCTTCCTCAATCGCGGCACGAGGGGAGACTAATTGGAAAAGGCACGATCGGAAGGAGATCAACGATATGTATGGACGGCCATTCTATGACTGAAGTACACCACACAGTTCTGCAAAATTCCGGCTTGGTGGCTCCGTACTTCGAGGAACACAAGAATATTTTACGCTCGGACAACCCGGGGAAGCCTGAATCATGGATTAGAAAGGCCCACATGGAGACTTTCGGCGGTTGGTTGTGAAAACATTTAATGAATGACAATGATGTTGGAGATCAGCTGTACATGTTGGCCAAGACACCATCTTCGACTATAACGACTTTCCAAGGGGACGAGATAAATGGGAATACATTTTACACGATCGCCCAAGATAAAAAGAGCACCAACCAAAACAGTGGTTTCCGTTTTGATGCAGCAACCGAGAATGGGCAAAAGGTCACATATTATGGTTACATAGAGGAGATATGGGAACTTGACTATGGACCCTCCTTCAAGGTCCCTTTGTTCCGGTGCAAATGGTTCAAGCTAACAGGAGGTGGGGTAAAGGTGGACGAGCAATACGGAATGACAATGGTGGATTTCAACAATCTTGGTTACCTTGACGAACCATTCGTCCTAGCCAAAGATGTCGCTCAGGTTTTCTATGTGAAGGACATGAGTAGCAAACCGAGAAAAGGAAAGATAAGAAAACGAGTACATCATGTGATGATCCAAAGCGCCACATAGTTCTTTCAGGGAAAAGAAACATCGTGGGAGTGGAGGACAAGACAGACATGTCAGAAGATTATAATATGTTTGGGGAAATTCCGCCCTTCAAAGTGAACACTGATCCAAGCACTCGGTTAAATGATGAGGATGCTCCATGGATACGGCACAATCGTAAGCAAGGGACACAAGGGAAGAAATGATGTGTAATAATTTATTGTACCAAACTTTGTTGGAATGGATCATGTGAATTATATTATATGTGATGTGTTTGGTCTCCATTTTCGAATGATTCGATTGATTCGAGATACCACTGATGATACATGAAATTTGAACTACAGCCAATGATGTGAAGGACATGCCTAGGCTTAGGAGTACATCTTGGAATATTGGAGTGATTTAGTCATACTCCTGCCTAGGCCTATAATATGCATACTCGTAGTCTTCGTAGTCTCCGCTGTTGTACTGGTAGTCGTCGCCTTCTAAGTTGCCATCGTCGTCGTCGCTGCCGTCGCTGTCGTCGTCGCTGTCGTCGGGCGGCGCTCGTGGCTCGAACCTCGACTGGTACTGAGGGTACCACAGGCGGGGGATATCGCCGACCGTGATGTAGTCCATGACGCTCTGTAGAGTACGGCCGCCCCACCATAGCCGACGGTCGGCCTCGTGGAAGTTCCCAGGAGGCAGACCGTCCTCCTCATTCCTGGCGAGCGCCCTCTCACGCCGATTGATGAAGAAGGCGTCCCAAGTCTGCTGGTTGTCGGGATGCCAGCGGGGATTCATCCGCTGCTCCGGCGTGAGGTCGAGGTAGTATTGGTTCGTGATGGCCGCCCGGCGCGCAGTACCCTGAGGGACGGGAGGGACCGGCACGCCTCCGGTGCTTAGGCTCCAGCCGGCGGGGACGCGGTAGCCCGGTGGACAAGGGTAGTTCGAGGCGCAAAGCTCCTCCACCTGCTGGTAGGTTAGAGTGGGTACGGTGGAAGCCATGAGAGAGTGATGAGAGACTGTAGAGATGTGATAATGATGGCCAAGCCGGGCTACATATATAGAGTGAGAAATGGCGGGAAAAAATGTGGGCGGGAAGACAGGAGGCGGGAAGACAGTGGCGGGAAGAAATGTGGGCGGGAAGACAGGAGGCGGGAAGACAGAGGCGGGAAGTAATGGCGGGAAAAAGAGGAATCCAGAGCTGGTCATCTAACCTTTAGTCCCGGCTGGTGGGTGCAACCGGGACTAAAGGTGGTTTTTGTGTCATCTAACAAAACTGTCGGTGGAAAAAAATGGTGGGAAGCGGGGGGCGGGAAGACAGGAGGCGGGAAGAAAGATGCGGGAAGAAATTGATTTTTCTGAATTTTTTGATATATTATTTGTATTTTTCAGATTTTGAAATGAATTAGTTTTATTTTTCTGAATTTTTTGATATATTATTAGTATTTTTAAGATTTTGAAATAAATTAGTTTATTTTTCTGAATTTTTTGATATATTATTTGTATTTTTTAGATTTTGAAATGAATTAGTTTTATTTTTCTGAATTTTTCATATATTATTTGTATTTTTCAGATTTTGAAATGAATTAGTTTTATTTTTCTGAATTTTTTGATATATTATTTGTATTTTTAAGATTTTGAAATGAATTAGTTTTATTTTTCTGAATTTTTTGATATATTATTTGTATTTTTCAGATTTTGAAATGAATTAGTTTTATTTATCTAAATTTTTGATATATTATTTGTATTTTTCAGATTTTGAAATGAATTAGTTTTATTTTTCTGAATTTTTTGATATATTATTTGTATTTTTAAGATTTTGAAATGAATTAGTTTTATTTTTCTGAACTTTTTGATATATTATTTGTATTTTTTAGATTTTGAAATAAAAAGTATTTGGAAAAACACCTTCGCCAACCGCGACTAAAGGGTCTTTCCGCGGGAACCAAAATTCCGGCGAAAAAACCCTTTAGTCGCGGTTGGTCTGGCCAACCACGACTAAAGGTACCCCTTTAGACCAACCGCGACTAAAGGGGTACCTTTAGTCGCGGTTGACGAGACCAACAGCGACTAAAGGTCGCCGCTATAAAAGCTTCGCCCGGTTTCTCTTCTCTCTTCATCTTCACTTCATCTCTCCTCCTCGAAGACGCCGCGCACTTCTCCATTTCCTCGAAGACGAAGACGACGCCCCGGACACCGTCAGGCTGCCCAGACGCGCCCTTGCCGACCGCCGCCCGCCGCCCTCGCTGTTTGTGTTATCTCGACGTACGTCGCCGCCGTCGGCCCGCCCGCCGACATTTCGCTGTCGCCGCCGTCGGCCGTCGCCGCCGCATTCTCTGTAGGCGCCGCCCGCGTGTTGCCCCGCGCGCGCGTTTTGGCGCAGGTGCCGGCTGCGTGGCCAAGAACAGAGAGGCTAGAGAGAAAGGAGGGAGATCAGGGGGCGCGCGCCCGGCCGGAACAGGGAGAGAAAGAGGAAGGAGAAGGAGGACTTTTTGTTTGTTTGTTTTTTGTTTTTTTAGTTTTTTTAGAGAGAAATCACCGCCACCCCCAGCGCCGGCCACCCAGCACAGCTAGCCACCGATCCCGCGCCGCCCTCCTCGCCGCCCCTCTCGATCCCAAAAAAAACACCGCGCGCATACGGAGGGGCGGCGAGGGCGCGCGGCGCACAAAGTAGCCGCGCGCCCCCTCGCCGCCCCTCCGTATACGCGCGGTGTTTTTTTTGGGATCGAGAGGGGCGGCGAGGAGGGCGGCGCGGGGTCGGTGTTGTGCGGAGAGAGAGAGAAACCGCCGCAACTAAAGGTCACGTGTATAAAAGCTCGCGACGTCTCCTTCTCTTCTTCCTGTGTGCCTTTATGATCTTCGTCTTCTGCTCGTTAACATTCTAATGCGCCGCCCCGCGTTGTCCAGGACCCTCTGTAATCGCCGCCATCGTCGATCGTCCGGGGACGCCTGCGGAGAAGAACTCGTCGCGAGGAGTGGTTGCGCTGCTAGCTAGGGCGGGAGAAGACGCCGAGCTGCCCCTGGACAGCGCCAGCACCCCGCCGCCGCCCTCTCTCTTTTGCTCGCAGCAGAGCAGGTAATACGTGCCGCCCTCGCCGCCATTGATCAGTTCTTTTACTTAATTAGTTTTTACTACATGCATGTTTTCAGGAGTGACATATGGCGGACGATAGAGCCGACCCGATTATGGAAAACTATAATCCGGAAGCTGAAGCACATATAACCACCATCATAAACGGCGATATTCCTTATGTGCCGGAAGAAGATGAAGAAGAGGATGTCTCTTCTTATCTAAACCTTGACGGTGAAGGTGAAGGTCGACATGGTGATGTTGAAGGAACGGACATTGTCGATGGAGGTCAACCGTCGACAAACGACGATCTCGAATTGCAAGTAGCAACCACCTCCGGCGAGGTATATATATATACATTGAGCCTCTGGTGATACAAATTTACTGATTTGAATAAATATGTATTAACTCGACTCTCTTTCTTTTTGTAGCCCTCGGCCGGATCATCGAAAAAATCGAGTACAAATAAGCCGCGTGGCAAAACCAAGACGATGAGACAAGGAGAAACATATACCATCGATGTTGTCAATGAACACGGCAGGCCGATGGAGCCCAAAAAGCACTATACCAAGTTTATCAACCAATGCGGAGTCGTTGTTAGAGACAACGTCCCGATCACCATCCAGGAATGGAATGAGCCAAAGAAGGCACGTGTGGGTTTCAGTTTTGTCGACAAGAGAATGGAAAAGGATTGCTGGAGAAAGCTTATGGAACATTTCATTCTACCTCCAGAATTCAACAAATACGATGAAGAGGGTAACGAGGTTCCGGGTGGACGTGAGAGGAGGAGGAGGCTAGTCAAAGAGTTTGCTCTTCAGAAGATGGCCGAAGCATTCCGGAACTTCAAGAAAAATTTAGCGCGTGACTATGTCGCGCAGAAGAAGACTCCGGATTTCAATGGACAGTATGAGAAGCTGAAAGATGATTGGCCCGAATTTGTGAGGCAAAAGCAATCGGAGCATTTCAAGGCCATATCGGAAAAAAATAAGGCAAATGCGGCTAAGAAAATGTACAGTCATATTATGGGGCCAGGAGGATACCGCCTTTCGGAGCCTAAGTGGGAGAAGATGGAGAACGACCTGAGGGAGCGAGGAATCCCTCTAGGTACAGAGGGATGGGACCCAAGGGCCAAAAGCTGGTGGTAAGGGCATGGGGGATCGCTAGACCCGGAGACAGGGATGTGTGTTCACCGGAAGAAAGCGTTTAAACCCACCCAAGCCCTTATTGACGCAATGACCCAAGCTCAAGAGGGGAAGATCAGGTTCAACAGAGAGAACGACGCGCTGACATTTGCCCTCGGGAATCGTGAACACCCAGGACGTGTACGAGGCAAAGGCGCCATTCCGTGGAAAGTAGGGTGTTCCCAGGACAATGACCCGTACAGTTACAGAAGCCGTAAGAGAAAGACGGATCGGGATGCAGATCTTCTGGGGCAGTTGGCATCGGAACTCTATGAGGTGAAGCAGATTGTGAATGAACTAGTAAAAGAAAGATCATCGGCAGGGCCGCATGAAGATCATGCAGCGGATGTACAAAGCCAGCAGCGGAGAAGCAGCGTGGCTTCCACGGAGGCCCCGGCTGGTGCTAATGCACCCTTGCTGGCACCGGCTGGTGCTAATGCACCGACGATCGATATTACTGCACCAAAGCCACGCTACCCCGTGGACGATGTAAAGGAGATGAAAGAATGTGAGCTGCATTATCCAATGGGGAACATTTCCATGAAGGTAGTGATCGGGTCCGCTTTACCTTGTACACCTGGAGCACTCCACCACAACAACCCCATTGCAGATGGCTATGCTCGTGTCACGGTGGAAGACATAGTCCAAGGGTGCGAGGACCTGAAGATTGACTATCCTACACCCGAAGGGGGTGTGAAACTTCGAGATGTCAAGCGCCAGTTCGTTCTATGGAAAAAGAAGTACATCAAGTTTCCAGGCAAGGCGCCAAGGCCAACAAGTCCACCCCCCTCCGGTGGTGGTGGTGGTGGTGGTTCACCCCACTCCGGTGGTGGTGGTGGTGGTGCTGGTTCACCTACACCTCCTTCACGTCAGCCGACGCCGCCCCCCAATCCACCTCCGGCGGGTAAGAAGCCGCCGTCCCCCAGTCCGCCTCCGGAGAAGAAGCAGAAGAAGGCCGACAGCAAGTCAACCCCCTCCTGGACTATTAACCTGGAGCCTTATGTACCTAAGACCACAAAGGTACCAATGCCATCACTGGAGCCTCTCCTCCCGAGACCTTGGGAACTTAGTGTCGAGGAAACCAACGTGGAAACGGCTGCTCACCATGAGAAATCGAAGGCGGATATGAAGGCGAAAAAAGTGCCTGAGCCCAAGCCGGTATTTACTGAGCATCAAAAGAAGTGGGCTAAGGATTTTTTAACGACACCGTCCCAAGTCGAGCGGAATCTGCCAGACGACTATGGACGTGAATTTTGTATGCAAGAAGCAATATTGGAAGAAGCGGAGAAGGAGAAGAAAGCCTTGGCGGAGAAGAAGAAGAAAGCCTTGGAGGAGAAGAAAGAAGAAAGTAAAAAATACGGGAAACAAGTTGCCCAGCTCGGGGAATAGAAAAAACAATCGATCCCCCCGCTAATAGTGGAAGCCAGTACTTCCCTTACGGCGTCCTTCAGAGCCGATATGGATAAGGACATGGAACTAATAGACCCCGCTATCCTAGAAGCTGCTACAGCACAGGGAATGACTGTAACGGCGGCCAAAGAAAGAGCGGCCGAGTTCGGTATGACTCTTCGTGCATTGTTAGGCCTTGAGGATGCGCCAATGAGTGAGGTAGCATTTACATATGTGCCGAATGGGCCTCTAGTCGAGCCTGCGCAGGAAGAGAGTCTACCACCACAAATGTGAAATCTGCTACGTTGGTACAAGGATTTCATAAAAAATAAGGCCGGCAAAGTATATATTTATGCGGAAGTTAGACAGGAGCATCACTTCAAACAGTACTCTGTACAAGTTCATATGAGTGAATTGTTCTAGCTGTTCAATCTACGTGAGCTCGACAAATCTATCCTGAGTTGCTACGTTCTGTAAGTGATTTATTTCTACCTCATCTCGTTCATTGCATGCACTATATATATTGTCCTAACTATATTGTTGTGTACGCTATTATGCAGAATGAAGCTTGGGGAATGCAAAAAAAGGAACATCCATGATGTTGGGTTCATTGACCCACATATCGTTAATGGATATGTGTTAGAAAGATACCCCCACGACGTAGAGAGAGACTTGTACAATTTTCTTAAAGAGCAGCAACTCAAAAGTTAAATTCTATTTCCTTACCATTTTGGGTGAGTGTTTCTGTCTTGTGCACATTCTCTTTTGTTTACTCCATGCATGGTATGTCTAATCGATGAGTTATGCATGACTGTGCATGTATCGTGTTCGCAGGTTCCACTGGATTCTGCTAATAATTGAATTTCACACCTCCAGAGTTCTCATCATGGACTCTCTAAATATGGATTCAAAGCTTTGGGTCAGCTTGAGAAATATGCTGCAAAAGTAATTATTTTCAATCATTTGCGCTCTATATCAGCCTCTTTTGTTCATTTCCTGATATCAAGTAACTAATAACTCACATGTTCATTTTAATTTTCTTTGCCCTGTAGGGTTTGGAAATGGTTCTCAAATAAAATAACCGGTGAATTCAAAGATGAGCTAGAATTTAGAAGGTTAGTTAATGTGGATAAGCAGCCACCGGGGACCAATCTATGTGGATACTATGTTTGTGAGTTCATCCGGAGATGCACCTCTGAGCGGAGGGCGGCGGATATCAACTTGCATAGGAATAACTTGCGGAAGAAGCTTAGTCCAGAAGCTCGCTTCCGACCAATTCAAGAGGAATTAGCAGGATTTTTGGTGAGGGAAGTCCTCCATCCTAAAGGAGAACACTATTACGAGGACGAAGAACTTCTGATGCCGTAAATTGTGTATGAAAACTTGTTCGATGTTGTATTTGGTCACCCGAGATTGAATATATATTGTATATTTCTCTTGAATTCTTCTTGTTTGAAATTTCAAACTTGTTTGAAATTGTACATTCATATGCATCAACATGTAACATGTATATAGTAGCGTAGAATATGTGTACTGAAACTTCTTTGAAATTAAAATAAAATACAAAATAAAATAAAAAGAAATGAAACGCAGCAAACAGAAACCAGATTTAGGGGGGGGGGGGGGCTAAAACCCTAAACCTGCGGAGGCCTTTAGTCGAGGTTGGCCAGGTCCTCCGCCCCGACGCACGCCTGCTGCCCACGTGGACAGGCCTTTAGTCGCGGTTCGTAAGCAACCGCGACTAAAGAGGGGGGGGCTTTAGTCGCGCATAATTGGTCCCGGTTGCGCAACCGCGACTAATAGCAGTTACGAACCGCGAGCCAACCGCGACTAAAGGTCCTCCGCCCCGACGCACGCCTGCCGCCCACGTGGACGGGCCTTTAGTCGCGGTTCGTAAGCAACCGCGACTAAAGGGGTGGCCTTTAGTCGCGCATAATTGGTCCCGGTTGCGCAACCGCGACTAATGGCAGTTGCGAACCGCGACTAAAAGCCGTTTTTCTACCAGTGTACCATGGTGTCGCACGGGATCAAGAAATCTTCAAGTACAAAGTATTCCGGCCATGCTAATCTATTTTGTTCACCAACTACCTTGTTTGCCAAAGATGTAGAATTAAATTGTGTGCTTCCTACGCAAGTGAATTAAGATATAATAATTGTAGCTAATCTATCCTCTCATACGTTGCAATCTAAACCATACGTTGTTAGGATTTCTCTAGGTTCAGACGACATGAAATAGTTACACAAGGATATCAGCCTCATACTAACATACGGTTCAAAAAGTCGTAGAGTGCGACAAGGCTATCGAACATAATCTTAAGATGGTTAACAACTGCATTACGAGATGATGACATATGCAGTAGGTAGGGTATTGCTCAGCACCGTACAAGGGATTGCCTCAGCTCTTTATATATATAGGTACACGGTACAGGGTACAATACAAGGAATACGTACATTTAGGAGTTCTATACAGATACTACATATACAGTTTATCATGCGTAACTAGTGATCGGTGGTAGCATGGCGCCCCACCGGATCCATCTATCGTCAAGTACTATGTATTTTAGGCATCCTGACTGTTCAATTCCTGATGTCTCCTTTTCGCAGTTCACAATGTAACCTTCGTTTCTCTTTTATTTTTCTTGCATTATTTATTCCAACATTTCGAGTATATGAGGACTGAGGAACCATTCGAACACCAATGACTAGCTAACACTCGTATAACTTTTTCTTGCATTATTGACACTATGGGTGGACGAGAGATATGTGACGAACTGATTTCTGCAATCTTCGCACAACGCACTTACCCGATGGTGGTGCTGTATAAAAGGTTAGTCATGCAAGGGGTGGTTGTTGACACTATTTACCTCCCAATCAATATCACACGATATTTTGCATGGAGAATATCTGAAAAATAATGATTGTGCATATGTAACGCATGTGATTGAATGATGTGGTTCCTTATTAAGGCCATGTAGGTGTCATAACGGATTGTATAGGGTATATTAATAATATGTTTGGTAACCGGCTGAATGGTATTGATAAAAAGGTTAAGGCTACAATTTGTATGGGAGTTTGCGCTTTAACAACGAAAATTTGAAATTTCCGCAACAATGTTGCTTTTAATAAGACCAAAGTTCCAAAAGGGTTTGTAGTTTATCTATCGTGCATCTTATCCTACATAACTAAATAGTTCATCCTCGGTAACCTATTTTTTCTAAACATGCACATCAGCAGATTGCCATCTCAGCCAGAACAACCATGTCACTCAGCATTTACACATGATGGGTGATTTCCAGTTCGTTTTCTCTTTTGATTCAGTTCCACTATAAGGCTTCTAGAAGGCTCTCTAATTTATCTCTACTTTACCGGTGGAAGACGATAGAACACTAGTATTAAAAGGGGGTGAATAGCTCCTGTGCGACGTCTTTCCTCGTTAATGGAAAGAAAACGACGTTGTTCGTAGGAATAGCCCCCATGCGATGCTCATGACGACGCAAATAGCTAGCATGCGACACTTCTCTTAAGCAGCAGTAGACAGCTTATCAACTCAAATCACATGGGCTGAGCGGGACCCACAACTTATCCACATCAGCACAGGACACCTTCGAGCGTGGGACCTACCTCTTGTCCACCTCACCGCGGGACCCACAGCTTATCGACCTCACTGCATGGGACCCACAGCTCTCAGCTGGTACAAAACAGAGCCGCCTCGCCCCCGCGCCGGAGCAATCCCCGACCGTTGCATCCTCCTCTGCATCCTATATTCCCCCCTTCTTCTCCGACGACGACGCGCGGCAACGTCGACAGACGATGTCGAGCTCCTCTTCTGCCTCCCAGCTCAAATGGCCACGCTACGGTCCAGTGCCGTTGGGCAGCTGCCCTGATTGCCCACGGACGGCGCCCCTGAAGAGGCTAGTCACCATGAGCGACAAGAATGGTAATGCCGGGCGCGAGTTTGTCAAATGTGAGAGCAAAGCCGAGCCAGGGAAGGTGGGATCTGAGTTTCCCCTCTGCCAATTTCGTTTGTTTTTCCTCAATTTTGCGTTTTCATCCAATTTGGGAATTAGGGTTATTTTTTTATTTTTTCAGGATCTGGCGAAATGCACGTATTTTGAGTGGATTGATGAGTACATCAGCATGATTAAGATGGAGGGCGCAACCCTGGGGTTCAATTTGCCGTCGGCGGTGGAGCAATTGGGATCTGCTGCTACGGTAGGGAAATCGGAAGGGGTTGAGGAAGAGATGGCGGTGAAGGAGTTGAAGAAGATCAACAAGCAGCTAGTGAAACTTGTCAATTTAAAAAAGCAGGATAATTTGATGGCCGGGCTATTTTATTTTTGTGTAATTTCTCTCAGCTTTGTTTATCTCTTGATCATTAGCCGTTAGACATGCTTTGTAATCAGTAATGAGAATGATCGTATGCTTTGTAATCAGTGTTCAATCAAATGCAACAACAGTTTGGCAAAACTACCATGTTGTTCAGGTCGCTCGTGTAGAGTTTGCAAAGTTCAGTTAAATGAAAAAAAACCGACGAAGGTTCTAGGAAAGGGCAGGCCCAAGAGTATGTTTCCGGGCCCAATACGGCCGCTTCTTATAAGTGTTTGTAATAGTGGTTCAAATTTGAATTTTAATTTGAATTTTAATATGAATTTGTAATATTACTGAGTATTTTTATAAGTGTTTTTAGTGGAAGGTAGTACTCCCTCCGTTCCTTATGTATAGTTTTTCCGAAAAAAGCTCCAAAATATAAGGTGTACTGCGTAGAACCACTCAGTTGGACTTAGCTCATGCAAACTCCTCTATTTAGGGGTAATCTTGCCCAAAACTCGTGTAAGTTGCCCTCAATGTGCGTTTCTTAATTTCCGTGCCAAGAACTATACACCCTATATTTAGGATCGGAGAGAGTAGTACTACGCATTTGAATTTGTCATAAAACAAGGAAATAGATAAAAATATATTAAAATAGATAAAAAAATTTAAAACACTAATAATAGTAGCATTAGGATATATAGTGTCGTGTCACGACACGAACACGTACATAGTAGGCTTGTTACACATAGATAAAACACATAAAAAATATAAAAATAGTACGGGGCTGGCCCCACCCCAAACCCTAGCTAGACATGGCGTCGATCTAGCGGCCATCCTCGCCGCCGGGAGGCTGGCCTACTGCCCGCCCGCCTTTGGCCGCCACCCCGCTGCGATCGAGTCCTCCCTCCTCGCCGCCATCTCGGCGTTGTTGATCGCGATATAACACTCCTCCCGGAAGCGTGCCTCCCGGCGAGCCTCCCTTTCCCGGGGAGCCTCCACCTCGGCGTGCCTCTTCTTCGCCGCGTCCCGCCGCGCCTCACGAGCCTCCCGGCGTTCCTGCTCCTCCCACAACTTGTCGGTGGGGGGGATGAAGATGTCGTTCGGCTCGGGGTTGTGGACGAAGACGTCGGCTGACTCCTCCTTGGGGGAGTCGGAGTCGGAGCGGTTGCCGGTGTGTCGCCCGCGTCGAGCTCGCTTCTTCGACGGCGACAGCTCATACCAATGCTTCTTTTCAGGGTGGTTGTCCTCGTCGGAGGAGCTGCTGAAGGGGGGTGGTACCACATGGTGGCTAGGCTTGTCTTTTGGAAGATGAAGAAGAAGGGCAAGTTGAGGCGCTCTATTTATTTACCCGGGACGAGGAAGTTGAGGCGTAGTGATTTAATGGGGTGAGATGAAGCCGGCTGATGAAGCTACGTGGGAAAGCGTAGGAAGTAAATGGTAACGTGTGCTAGGCGATGACAGCCGCGTGCTCAGCGCTGCGCTGCGCGCTATTAGGGCAATCAATACTCTGCGTGCATTGCACGGCTGGCCTGCCCTCCTCTGCGTCGACACGATGTGCTCCTCTGCGTCGACACAGCGGACTGGCGAGTGTTTCCTCTCCATGGTATTAATTGGACGTGCATCTTCCCTCTTAACTTGACGCCACGTCAGTCCGTAGATTTAGAATTAGTCTCTAGTTATTGCCGCTCCTAAGCGAAGGGAAAAACGAAATAAAAGAGAAGAAAATTACGGTGCAATTAAGGGCATGAAAAATGGTTGATAATATATCACCATTGTACGTGGGTTTAGGGTTTAGGGTTTAGGTTTAGGGTTTAGGGTTTAGGTTTAGGGTTTAGGCTTAGGGTTTATCCTACGTGGCAGTGCTAAGATATCACCATTGTACATGCCCTAAGTTGGTTTAGGGCTTAGGGTTTAGGGTTTAGGGTTTAGGGTTTAGGGTTCGGGTTTAGGGCTTAGGGCTTAGGGCTTAGGGTTTAGGGTTTAGGGTTTAGGGTTTGGGTTTAGGCTTAGGGTTTAGGATTAGGGTTTATCCTACGTGGCAGTGCTAAAATATCACCATTGTACATGCCCTAAGTGGCATCGCCAAAATATAACCATTGTTGCTAAGAGATGATCAATTATCGTACGTGGCATCGCCAAAATATAAACATTGTACATGACCTAAGAGATTTAATGTCTCTCACCGAATTCTAGCCGACGTGTTGGTACGACGCTGAAAAGGTTGGGAGCAGCGCATGCGTGGCAGGTCTAGACGGGCTCGTGAGCTAGGTGTTGACGCGGCGACGGCCAGCTGGCATTTCCCTGTCTCTCGCGAGCTGTACTCGAAGCGCTGAGAGAAACAAAAGAAGCCAATCACGTGGAAGAACAGGTGATTCCGCAGATCGGGCATGATTCCTTCTAGAAGCCATGATCGGACGGCTGAGGCTGCCTCAATCAACGGTGTACGCTGCAAGCTGAGCTTCCCACGGATCGGGCTGACGTTTCCTTCTAGAAGACTAGATCGTATGGACAGCCTAGCATGTTAGGATTAGATCTGCGGCTGGCATTGGTCAATAGGGTTAGCTGGTCAACAAACGGGGTTTTGAGGGGTTTAGCTGAAAATTGAAATGAGGCTAGAAAATTCAAAAAAATCAAAAAAAATGTGAAACCAACTCTGATAGTCTTCTTATGTCATATACTAACCATATAAAATGATAAACAAGGTGTTCATGGCATTAAACAAAAAAATCATATAAGGAATGTCATATCTCCAACAGTGTCGTATGAAGTCTAAGGATTGAAGAGAAAGGTTTGAACTTTGAATCATGAAATTGAACAAAAATTGGGGAATAGCTTCATTTTGGAGTAAGTAAGAAGGATCCAGGCTTAGTTTTCCATTTTCATGTTTCAAACTTGTTCAAATCATGGTCAAACCTGAGTTTGGCTTAAGTTTGACTAAAATTGAAATGAGGCTATAAAATTCAAAAAAAAATCAGAAATATGTGAAACCAACTTTGATAGTCTTGTTATGTCATATACTAACCATATAAAATGATAAACAAGGTGTTCATGGCAACACTCCCGTCCGAGCATCTGCGAGGGGTTTCAAACTAGAGAGTGGGGAAAACTGAGTACAACTAACGAACCAGGGGCACGAAAATTTGAAATGAGGATATAAAATTCAAAAAAATAAGAAAAATGTAAAACCAACGCACATAGTCTTCTTATGTCATGTACTAACGATTCCTAAAATATAAGTTGATTTAGACAAGGTTGAAAAAAAAGTGCTTAGGAATGGGGTCGTTTACCCCCACCCCGGAGCCGTTTTTGAACACATCTTAGAGGCCGTTCTTGAAAATGGTGAAAATGAGTTTACTCCAGAAAATGAACAAGTTACAAAAAAATAGGGGTGCAGAACAATCAAATAGCATTGCAACATCACTTATTTAGGAATGCCAAATTTCAAATTTGAATTTGGTTCAAATTTGAATTTGAAATATTCATAATACAAATTACAAATCACACAAGTTTTCAAGAATCAAAGTAACAATACAATATATCACTTATTCTTGGCTTTTGATTTCTTCTTCTTCGGCTTCGGCTTGCTTTTGCTTGTTTTTGGTTTTATACCAAGAATAGCATTCATGCTCCTTTTTTTCTTTGCATCACTTTCAGTAGGCCTTCCTAAACATACAACACAACTTGGAGGCGGAATTTCAGGTTGGACAACATGCTCTAAAGCAGCTTCAGTTTGCACTTGGTCCAAAACATCATCAGTTTCCACTTGGTCCAAAAGATCTTCAGTTTGCACATCCTCAAAAATAGATCCAGTTTGCACATCCTCGAAAACAGCTTCAGTTTGCACATCCTCCAAAGCAACATCAATTTGGACATCCTCCAAAACATCATCAATTTGGACATCCTCCAAACCAGCATCAATTTGGACATCTTCCAAAACCGGACCCTGTTCTTCCAAAACTGCTCCAAGTTGCACAGAGCCTAACACAGTCAGCACACTCCTCTTCTTTCTACACCCCCAATTCTTGCATTTTTGGCTGGACAAAGTGGTTCAGTTACAAGAGGCTGAAACACACGTTTCTTCCCGAAAAACAATTCATGCAATATGGTTAGTGAGTGCAAAAACAAAGATTTTGCATGAATTAGAACATACTTACCCCTTTGCCTTTGGCTCGGTGTACCTACACTTGGTTGATCCAGCTCGGTGTCCAAGTTCTTCACAAAGCTTGCATCTATTTTTGTTACCTTTTTGGGGCTTTTTTGGCTTGGCGTCTTTCTTTTCATGTTTCTTCCCCTTCTTACTACTCCCACCTTTTTCAAACCAAGCCTTGTATCTACTCTGTTTAGGCCTGCCAGCCTCCCTTCTCGTCAAAGGAGCGCACAAGGAGAATTCTATGTCCACTTCAGGCCACTGAGACTGATCTGTAATTGGTGGAATTGATTGTGCATATGCAGCTCTGAATTTTCAACTGAGTAATATTCATGCAAATATGGGTGCATATTTAGCTTGGGTTTGGATGCCAAAAAATGATGGCATGTTCACAAGGTTTTCCAGTGTGTTGCCACTCAAAGCAGCTGCATTCTTTATTTTCAGTGTCAACAACATGCCTTCTGGTAGTCTTTGTATCTCTAACTTCACCACCATGCAATGAGGATTTCACAAAACAAAAGTGTGCAAGCCCTCTGCTCCTGTTGACTACCTGCTGCACTACAGCAGGCAGTTTATCCTGCCCTTGTAGCTTATCACCAATCCTTGCTCTCAATTCCCATAACCTCATGATCATGATCCTAATTTGGTCAACCATGTCATGGACAAGCAAGTCCTTCAACTCCTTTATCTTATTGTTAAAACTTTCTGCCAAATTGTCATTGATATTATCACACTTGATGTCAGTGTTAAATCCTGACCTGTACGACAAACGAGAATGGTAGGTCTCCATTCAAGGGTCAAACTCGGTGCTTGCTTCTTTATCTTATTCAGATGATACTCCTGTGTACTAAGCTTGTATGCTCTTGATGTTGGCCACATGTGGCCAAATGCATCTCCTCTAAATTTTTTGATCACATTCATCCACATATGACCAAAGCAATCCCTCTGCTCAGCATGGGGAAATACATTCTTCACTGCATTTTCTAGCCCTTTACATGCGTCAGTGTGGACTGCCAAAGGGGACATTGGACCAATGCTTCTTTTCAACTGCCTCATGAACCATTTCCATGAAGCCTCTGTCTCAGACTGAAACAAGCCAATAGCTACAGGGTAAATCCAATTGTGTCCATCTAGAGCATTGCAAGCTGCAAGTTGACCATTCCACTTGCCAGTCAAAACTGATGAATCTATACTCAAATATGGACGGCAGCCTGCTTTGAAGCCATCAATGAAAGGCTTTAAAGCCATGAAGAATTTGGAGAAGTACACTTTCCCATCTGGTGTCACCTCAGTATCTATCTCAACAACACTACCAGGACACCTTTTATCCACTTCTGCTTTGAAGCTATAAAGCATTCTAAATGTATTTGCCCAATAACCAAATAATTGCTTCATCACTCTTTGCTTTATCTTCCAAACTATAGTATATTTCAGCTGGATTGGGTAATCCTTTTCCAGGTCTACTTTCAGTTTCTTTGCAGTGGTGTTTGGTGTCTTGGCTAAAATAGGAGTGATTTTTTCTGCCACCCAAAGTTGGGATGTCATTTTTGAAACCATTTGTGAACTTGTAATACAAGTATGTGCTTTCGGAATTTGATTCACCCTTATTGTCCTTCCATCAGGTTGACGTCTAGCTGATATATACCACTTGCATGGCATGGCACCACCATCATAACCTTTGCACTTGGCATAGAATTTCTTTGTATCTATCCACAAAGTCTTGGTTTCAAACTCATGTTTGACTGCATAAGTCCTGAAACACATCCTAAACTCATCCATGCTTGGAAACAATCTACCTACTTCAATACGTGGATTTTCTTTGTCAAAAACACAAAAAAGCTCATCATCATGTCCATCACCCACTTCAACTGCAGCATCATGCATCAACTCTGAATCTATATCTGCATCAGCATCTGCATTTGCAGTCCTTGATTGTCTGTTACCATCATCTGCAGCTTCATCTTTCTCCTTTTCCTTGTCTTTCTCATCTACAGGAATACCAAACATAGTTGTCATTTGAATGTCAGACATTGGAGCAATGACCAAATCTGTTCGGTCACTTATATCAACGGTATTCCAATCAATAGTTACAGGGACCTCCTCAACATGATCTGCCTCTTCTTCACCTGCCTCCCCCGGTAACACTGCCAATTCAGTAACTATAGGCAGTATCTGCATTTGTGTAGCCCAATCATCCTCAACAATCTGACAAGCCAACTTCGATGCCACATATCCAACCCTAGATGCAGGGTTCAGATCAATGAGCTCTGCCAAAAATAGAACACTATTGCTTGTCCAGCCTTCTCTCCGGTCGATTTCTTCTACCATTTCTTCCCATGTTTCAATCCTAACATACTCCTGTTTCCAATCATCAAATGCTAACAAAGATATTTCTTGATTTGGCCCCCAAACCACACTCTCCCCAATTTTGGCCACCACATTCCTCACCACCTCCTCTTCCATTCTTTCTAGTTTTTCTAGATCAATGTCTTCTAAAGGTACATCCCATTCAACCATCGTGTCTCTCTCAATCTCCTGCATGCTTCCATCAATTAACACCATCTTGGAGGGAAAGAATTTTATGCAAATTTTAAACGTACCCCCTCCCCTATTTTTGGCGGGTAATGTGAGCTACGATTCGAGGCAGTAAACAAATAGAATTGAAATTAAGCTTCAAAATGAGATGAATTACCGATTTCTTGTCCCCTCTCCCGCCACCCCCATCTCGTTCCCCTCGCTCAGCAACGCCGCCAGCGACTATCTAAGCTCCAACCCAACCCAGTCCTCAGATCTAATGGGTGAGAATGATGAAAGGGGAATTAGGGTTTCGAATGGCACTCACCACGTCCGCCGTAGAACGAAAGCGCCGCCGTCCTTGGACCAAGCTCCGCCGCCGTCGACAAGGATGGTGAGCTCCGCCGCCGCCGCCAGAAAATGTCCGCGCGTGCTCAGTCGGAAGGGTGCGGTTGGGTCAGTTGGTTTGACTCAGGGCCACCACTAAGTTAACCAAACCCATAACTAACCTAACGGTCTCCTTAACAGCTGTTTTATGGCACGGCTGGCCCTGAGCTATTTCCTACCTAAACAACGTCGCATGCTAGCTATTTTCACGAACAACGTCGCTTCTCATCCAATTCCATAGAAAAACATCGCATAAAAGCTATTGACCCATTAAAAGGAGCAAGCATTGAACGTCTTAGCATGCACATGATTGTAAGCCCCCGGAGTAGGAAAACCCAGAGCGCGCAGGTAAGAGGGGTTTATGTGCATGAGGTCACTACAAGGGACCGTGAGGTCGCCTCGTATTCCCAAGCTTATGGGTAGGCCAAGCAACAGCTCGACACGCCCATGCACACAACACCCACCTCAAAGGCTCACGTTAGGCTTTCCAAGCCTGAGTGCTTCACCTTCCTGTGCACTTCACACATACACGCACTGTGCACAGGATACAAGGGTAGAATACAGATTGAATATCACAACATGACCATCTACGACACAAAAGATGGAAATAAGATTCATATATAGCAACGCTCTACTGAGCAAGATCCAAATGACACTCAATAGGGAAACATATCCCAACAGTACATCATACATAAGATAGCAAATAGTCTGGGTACAGACAAGATCCAAATTGGACTAAGAGTCCTGAAGATAACCAAGCGGGATCCATAACCAACAAGCCACGAGTGCGCTGCCTTAGGAACGATCCCGCTACGCGACGAAGTCATCGTCCGTGAACTCAACGAAGTAGCCTCCCGCGTACTTGCTCATCATCCGTCGTACCTGTTTGTCGAAAAGCGGGTTCCGGAAAAGAGAGAGAAAAACGAGGGTAAGTACCAAGTGGCACGTACTTGCGAGACAAGACCAGCTATGCTTGCCGGTGGGCGGTGTAAACTTCGCCCGGCTATATGTGGAGTTTAGCGGCAGCAAGCAACTAACCAATAGAGACACGCTACCACATTCGTCTACTAGAGAAGGTGAGAGAGCGCATAATCTAGCAGTTCTATACTCTGCAAACAAAACCCAGCCAATGCGATCCCCCTTAGCCAAGAGGTACTGGCAAGGCACTCACACAGTTGACAATTTTTATATCCATTCCATTATGATAGGGCTAACTTACTACGCAAGTAATTAGCAAGTTATTAGCGACAACATTAGGTGTAAGTTGTTCTATGATCGAGTTAAACAGCTCCAAGTCGTCCATAACCGCGGACACGGCTTATCGATAAGATTTACCCTGCAGGGGTGCACCAATGTTACCATACACGCATGCTCGAACCCGCTTAATTACGGCGGAGTCTCACAACAAGACCGTTCCCAGATCTGCAAGAATGCCTAGGGGGGCCACCCGACTAAGTTACCCGAAACGAAGTTCGGCCGTACTCCGATGCGGACTCAGGGTTTGCGACGGCGGCTAGGCGTGCGAACCACACGCTTTCGCTAAACGTCCCGCGGGGTACAATACAGAATATAAACACCCGAAGGCAACAGAAGGTAAACACCCGAAGGCAACAGTAAATAAAACATGGCATACATGGCATAGGCAAATAAAACCAAGGTTGTGGCCCCCTTTTCAACAGACTTGAGAAATGGTAATGGGTGATGGGGGATCCCGATAAAATCTCCCACGAGTGGTTAGCGCGCTCAGTCTTAGAAACAGATAACAAGAACTCGGGTCCTAGGGGACACAAGCGAGACAAAAATCCGATGCTTTAACAAAGGGGCTCACCGATGCCTCTGCAATATTATTATCCCATATCAATTTTAATTGTGGCAAAAGTTATCAACTTCATTTTCAAAAAGGTAGTGCATGTGTCAACATCCCAACAAGATATCCCGAACATTTCGAGATATCAACAAAAACACTAGACTCGCCTACGACTCGCGAAGCTGGCAAACAACAAACAATAGGTAGGGCTAGGAGGTGTATCTCGGATATATAGGTAACAGGTGGATAGGACACGTGACACAACAGAATCGCAACATAGGGATAGCAATAGATCAAAAGAGCATGTAAATGTAAAATAGGTGAAGGGGTGGGCTCGCTCTGTCGGATCGGCGGTAGAAGCACCGAGCACGATCCTCCCGAGGGTGCTCGTACTCCTGCTCGTCTCGCTCAGCGTCGGCGTCTACTCGAGAAGAACCAAAAGCACATACAAGGGAAGTATAGCACAAATCAATACAAGTAGATGCAATGCGCAATATGATGCATGATGACATGGCAATATGATTTGTGCAAGGCAAAATTAAGTGGGGTGCTCATAATTCACATGAAATGATAAGCACCCTCACATATTGTTTTAATTCAAGTTTGCAAGTTTTAATTGGACCAATCAGAGATGATGCCAATGATGCATGACAATGATAGATTTGAATTCCTCTCAATTTTCTGACGAAAATGGATATAAAATTTATTGAATTTGGAATTATAGAAATAGAGTTATGAATTATGCCCGAATACTCAATTAAATTCAGATTTTAAATATGTCCAAATTTTATTTATCCAAAATCCAAAACAAAGTTCATAATTGGATAGATCACGAAAAGTTGATCGAAATGGATATATGGTTTGTCAAATTTGGAATTCAAAAAGTGCTAAATTAAATTGTTGGAAAATTTAGGCAGATTTCATATTTACAGAGAAGCAAAAGGAATTTTGAATTTTGACACAGATTGGGCGGGAAACAAATTGTACCGAGCTGGGGGCTAGCCTTGGTCACTGACCAGCGGGGCTCACGGCCACGTAGGCGCCAGCGTGGCGCAAGCCAAAAAGGGGTTTTATTCCTGCGCGTAAGGCTTCAGACAAGGTAAGGTTTAGCGCGAAATGTTAACTGAAAAACGACACTACGAACTGAAAACTGACACTTGCTGTTTCTGTAGGTAGCCTTACGCACGGATTTTAAAGCGAGACGAACGAGGAAACGGGCCAGCCGAAAGGGGAACTATCAACGTGTTGAGTAAGAGGGTTGTGGGGAGATTCGATTGGAGGTGAAGGGGCCGGAATTGATGAACCATGACGCTGGCGGTGATCATCTGAAGTAGAGCCCGTGACGGCGACGGCGAGTTTCGAAAACTGAAAACCAACTCTGGATCGATTTTGGATTGATGATGGCGTCGTCGATCTTGCGCCGTTTTGGATGATTCAAAAGCCGAGATGTAGCCTGAGGTGCCGTGCATCTGGAGGTACAAGTTTTGCAAGCTGAGGTGGACGGTGGCGCCGGAGAGGTTCGTCGGAAGAAGATGACCGTGGCAGACATGAAAAGTGCACACTTTTATCGTTTTCGTTTTCGTTTCTCCTCAGATCTCCTCTCACTTCGATGATGCAGGGTGGAGACATGCGGGGGGGAGGTGTGGTAGACGGTGCTGCTCACCCTGGTGCTCGTCGAAGAGGAAGAGGAGGCGGAGAGGGTTGCCGGCGTAGAGGAAGAAGAGGAGGCCGGGAAGTAGACGGACAGCACTCGACGAGGTGGAGCAGATCTTGGCGCGTTGGCGTCCTTGACGGCGTGCAGGAGGTAGAGGAGGACGCGGTGGTCCGATTCCGCAGCTCAGGTGGCGTTGACGGAGCTCATGGCGACGGCGGCGAGTGGTAGACGGAGAAGAAGCTCTCGGTAGGGTTTGTTGTAGAGGAAGAGGAGTGGCGGCGGCTGAGGGGAAGCTGAGCTAGGGTTTTGGAGGAGATGCGGCGCTGCTTATAAGGGAGGACGGTGGGGTGGTTGGCCGTGAAGAGAGACGACGGCGTCGTCGTGGTTTTTGCCAGAAACAGGAGGTCGAGGGAGACGTCGACGGAAAAGGAAGGTCCTCCGTTTACTATACTCAGCATGCAGAGAGGGCTGGGTGATGGGCCGCCTCGGTTGGGCTTCACCGAGAGCAGGAGAGAAAAAGGCTGGGCCAGGCTTGGGGAGGTAGAGAGAGGAAGCTGGGCTACCGGCTGGTTAGCTATTTAGGGTTAGCTTAGGGTTTCTTTGATTTTTCTTTCTCTCTTCCTTTTATTTTCTGTTTTTATTTTGTTCACTAAAATAAAAACTGTTTTAGTAAATGGAGGTAAGGAATGTTTGAATGAGAAGAGGGAAGAGTATGAGAAGCATCATATCACATAAAATGATGTTTGAGAAGAAGGCATTAAGAGGGAGATATGCATAGAGCTAAGAAGGAGAAAAAGCTCCATGATTTCATGTACAAAAATATATGACCCTTTTGTATTGTGTTAAGAGAGAGAGAAGGAAGGTTGGGGTTGTTAGCTTCTCCTTGGAACATCACAAGAGTGTGAGAGCCAAGAGCAAAGAGAGGAAGAACACAAGCAAAGGAAAAAGAACCAAACCAAAAGCAATGCAATTATATAAAATCAAAGTGGTGATATGCATGATATGCAACAATATGATGAGACAACAAAACAAAAAGGTAAAAGGGGACTAGGTGTTACTCTTGGGATGTTACAAACGCCCCCCCTTGAAGGAATCGCGCCCCGAGATTCTCAGGAAGAAGAGAAAAAGGACGAGTACTCGGAACGGAGTTGATCTTCCCGCTCCCAAGTTGCTTCTTTATCGGAATGGTGCGACCACTGCACCTTGAGGAACTTGACGGAGTTGTTGCGA
Source organism: Lolium rigidum (assembly GCF_022539505.1). Classification (NCBI taxonomy): domain Eukaryota; kingdom Viridiplantae; phylum Streptophyta; class Magnoliopsida; order Poales; family Poaceae; genus Lolium; species Lolium rigidum. Next base: position 29,720,866 of record NC_061512.1, read on the forward strand.
GTTCGACGTTCGGCCTTCATCAAGAATCCGAACGGGATGCTCTTTGTAGGAGAGGTCTTCTTGGAGGTCGATGGACTCGTGATCAACTGCACGGTCCGGATCTTTGAAGCACTTCTTGAGCTGTGACACGTGGAAAACATCGTGCACTTTGGAGAGCTTCTCAGGAAGTTCAAGGAGGTAAGCGACTTCACCACGCTTTGCTAGAACTTTGAAGGGACCAATGTATCTTGGCGTCAGCTTGCCTTTGATACCAAAGCGATGAGTGCCCCTCATAGGAGTAACACGGAGGTAAGCTTGATCTCCAGGTTGATAGATCATATCACGGTGCTTGCTGTCATAATAGCTTTTCTGCCGAGATTGTGCTATCTTCAGATTGTCACGAATGATTCGCACCTTTTCTTCAGCCTCGTTGATGACATCGGGGCCAAAGATTTGCCTTTCACCGGTTTCAGACCAGTTTAGAGGTGTTCTGCATTTGCGACCATAGAGAGCTTCGAAAGGTGCCATGCCCAAACTGGCTTGATAGCTGTTGTTGTAAGAGAACTCAACGAATGGAAGGCATTCTTCCCATTTCATGCCGAAGGAGATAACACAGGCACGGAGCATGTCCTCAAGAATCTGATTGACTCTTTCGACTTGCCCACTCGTTTGCGGATGGTAAGGCTGTCGTTGAAGAGCAGATTAGTTCCCATAGCTTTCTGAAAGCTAGCCCAAAATCTGGAAGTGAAGATGCTTCCACGATCAGAGCTTATTTCCAAGGGAACACCATGAAGAGAGACGATCTTTGCAGTGTAGAGCTCAGCCAACTGACTAGCAGATATTGTCTCTTTGACAGGAAGGAAGTGAGCAACCTTGGAAAGACGGTCGATCACCACGAAGATAGCATCATTGCCTTTTCTAGACTTTGGAAAACCAGTTACGAAGTCCATCTCAATCTTATCCCATTTCCATTCAGGAATTTTCAGGGGTTGGAGGACACCGGCAGGTCTCTGATGTTCTGCTTTGACACGGCGACAGACATCACATTCTGAGACATATCGAGCGACATCCCTTTTCATCCTAGTCCACCAATAGGTAGACTTGATATCGAGATACATCTTTGTGCTGCCAGGATGGATAGAAAGAGGAGTGTCATGAGCTTCTTTGAGAATGAGGTTTCTCAGGTCTGGATCATTCGGAACAACAAAACGACCTTGGAAGAACAGAGTTCCTTGATCATCGATAGAGAAGGACTTGTACTTGGTCTTGTGCATATTCTCTTTGATGTTCTTGCTGCAAATATCTCGCAACTGTCCTTTTCGGATCTTATCTTCAAGAGTCTGCGTGATCACCAAGTTTGCAAGGTAGCCTTGGGGAACGAGCTCAAGATTCAATTTCCTGAATTCTTCATAAAGAGCAGGTTGACTTTCTTGAATCATGAGATTGTTGCAATAGGATTTGCGACTAAGGGCGTCAGCCATGACATTAGCTTTGCCTGGAGTGTAGCTGATAGACAGATCAAAGTCCTTGATGGTTTCCATCCATCTCGTTTGACGGAGGTTCAAGTTGGGTTGGGTGAAGATGTATTTGAGACTCTTGTGGTCGGTGAAGATCTCACATTTGTTGCCCAACATGTATTGGCGCCATGTTATTAAAGCATGTAACACGGCTGCAAGTTCGAGATCATGTGTGGGATAGTTGAGTTCATGCTTTTTCAACTGACGAGAAGCATACGCCACAACTTGACGTTCTTGCATGAGGACAGCACCTAGCCCATGAAGAGAGGCGTCACAGAATATCTGGAAAGGTTTAGAAGTATCTGGAAGAACAAGGACAGGTGTAGAAGTGAGCTTCTGCTTGAGGAGGTCAAAGCTTTCTTGGCATTGAGGAGACCAAAGGAACTTCTTGTCTTTCTTGAGGAGATCGGTAAGAGGCTTGGCGATCTTGGAGAAATTCTCAACAAAGCGGCGGCAGTAACTTGCCAAACCGAGGAAACTTCTCACTTGCTTGACATTCTTCGGAGCAAGCCATTCAACGATTGCCTTGACGGTTTCAGGATTGACAGCAATGCCTTTTCCGGAAATGACATGGCCAAGATAGACGACTTGAGGAAGCCAGAATTCACATTTGGAGAACTTGGCATAAAGACGATGTTCACGAAGCTTCATGAGAATGAGGCGAAGATGCTCTTCATGCTCCTCATTGGACTTGGAGTAGACAAGGATATCATCGAGATAGACTACCACAAACTTGTCGAGGTACTCCATGAAAATGTAGTTCATCAACCGAGAGAAGGTGGCAGGAGCATTAGTGAGGCCAAAGGACATGACGGTGTATTCGTAGAGACCATAACGAGTTTTGAAGGCTGTCTTGGGTACATCTTCTTTACGGATTTTGATTTGGTGATAACCACTTCTCAAATCCATCTTAGAGAACACCGTTGGACCCGCAAGCTGATCAAAGAGCTCATTGATGCGAGGAAGAGGATATGTATTCTTGATCGTTTTCTCATTGAGAGGGCGGTAGTCAACCACCAATCGATCAGTTTTATCCTTTTTCTTCACGAAGATGGTAGGACATCCCCATGGAGAAGTGCTTGGCTGAATGAAACCAAGTTTTTGCAACTCATCAAGTCTGCTTCTTGAGTTCAGCCAACTCATTTGGACCCATTTTGTATGGCCGCTTTGAGATAGGAGCTGTTCCGGGCTCTAGTTCAATGACGAACTCAACAGCCACTGTCGGGTGGCATACCCGGGAGTTCTTCGGGAAAAACATCAGGAAAGTCGCAAACCACCGGTATAGACTCAAGCTCCGGAAGAGAACTAGGATTCAAAGCAAAGAGCTGAACGGAAGGTGTTTGAGAAGGTGTATAGGTCAAGGTTCCTGTCGAAGTAGGAAGAGAAACTGAATGCTCGGCGCAGTGAATGACAACTTTGTTGGCCTTCAACCAATCCATGCCAAGGATAACATTAATGCCAGAAGATCTTAGCTCGATGAGGGACGCAAGGAACACATGGTTTCCAATCTGAATTTGATTGCCATGACTTATCTTCGAAGATAACATTTGTCCTCCGGGAGAATGAACCAAGAGATTAGACGGTAAGCTTTCCATAGGGAGGTTGTTACTTTGAGCAAAACTATCAGATACAAAAGATAGAGAAGCTCCTGTATCGAACAGTACTTTTGCAGGAATAGAGTTAACAAGCAAAGTACCAAGCACGACGTCGGTAGCTTGTTCAGCCTGCTCGATGTTGAGGTTGTTGACGCGAGCAGCCCTCGAACCTTGCCTGTTGTTGTTGTTGAAGGCACGGCCCGAAGCTGGTGCACGAACCATCGCATTTGTTGCAGTAGAGTGAGGTGGTGGTGGAGGCAGCTTCTGAGGACAGAAAGTGGAGATGTGCCCAACCTGACCACACTTGTAGCAAGTGGGGTCGGCACGTGGACCCATCGGCCTTGGTCCACCATAAGCAGGCCTTGGCGGAGGTTGGTAGTTCCTCTGCTGTAGCTGTGGGGTGGGAGGGCGGGGAGCATACCCAGCGTGTGCTGCGCGGGGAGCATACCCAGCTTGTGCAGCTTGTCTTGGCGGTGCGGGATAAGGAACCCACAGCCTGCGCTTCTGAGACGGTGCTGATGCTGAAGGAGCACCAACCTCTCGAGTATGCTTGTGCGAATCCTCGAACGCAAGCCTACCCGACTCTTCCTTGATGGCAGTGTTGACAAGCTTGTCGAAGGATTCCACCGTGACATGAGTGAGCGCGTACTTGAGTGCCGGCTTGAGGCCATTACGGAACCTCTTCTGCTTCTTGGCATTAGTAGACACTTCTTCACCACCATAGCGAGCTAGCTTGGAGAACTCGATGCAGTATGCCATCACATCTTTGTTGCCTTGAACAAGACTGAGGAATTTCTCCTTCATCCTGTCCATTAGCCCTTCAGGAATGTGGTGGCTCCTGAAAGCTTCCCTGAACTCTTCCCATGTGACATCAGGCGCATTGGCGGGACGCATCTCGAGGAAGTTCTCCCACCATGCGGCGGACCCTCCTGTCAGTAGGTGAGTCGCAAACCGCACCTTGTCTTCTGGGGTGACTCCCGCTGTGTTGAGCATGCGGTTGACATCGCGCACCCAATCATCTGCATCCAGCGGTTCAGGCGTAGAGTCGAACGATCGCGGGTTCAGCTGCAGGAAGTCCCGGATCAACACTCGGCCATAGCCTTGACGAGCTTGATCAAAGTTGTGCTGGGTTTGCTGCATCTGACCCAACAGTTGAGTCATTTTTAACAGGGTTGGTCCCAGCGGAGGAGGTGGTGGAGGTCTAACCATCCTGCTGAGGGAAAACATTAAGACGGTTGAAACAACATATGACAACAAGCTTAGAACAAGGATTCAAGACCAGATAACACATCGATCCATAGAATTCATCAAGGTACACCATACAAGGTTCAAGTACACATGAGATCCATACAACCGGATACAAGGATGGAGCAACTACAACCAACACAAAGATACAAAGATAGCAAATCTAACACATCCACTCAACCCATGGGCTGGTAGTCACCACGATGCCTGTTGGTACGGCGGCGACCACGACTGTGCTGATCCACGGGAAGACAGAGCCTCGGAGTGTACAAAGAGTGAGCCTCAGGACCCTGCTCTCCGTACAGAAGTGGCCCTCGGTGGTGTGGGTCGACTGAGAGAAGCTGCCCACGGTCAGGCACGTACCCTCCAACATCTGTAGGAGCACAGGTGGGAGGGAACTGCACACTCTGCGGGTAGGAGGGGTGCGACGGCTGAGGAGTGGTATAAGCTGCCAAGTGCTGTCGTGTGCGCCAGAGCTGCTCAGTGACGAAGTCCAGCTCGTGGAGAAGAGCCTGAGTAAAACGGTCCTGGCACTGCACGAACTGAGCTGTCATGAACAGGCGGCTGTTCTCCTGCTCTGGGTCAGCGTACCCACCAGTGTGGTACGTCGCATGCGTAACACGAACCCCAGACGGAACGTAGCGGTACGGAGAGCTCTCGAAGCAAGTGTAGGTGGAGCGCAGCGTAATGACCATGCAGTACGCTACTCTCTGCACAGCCATCTCAACAGAGCTCGCTGTGGCCTCAGCAAAGTGCTCCGGGAAGTAGCGGAGGTCATCAGCAGGCACGTGGACCTCAGCTCTGTAGCGGTGCTGCTGGTCTCCCCGAGGAATCTCGGTCACTCGATACTCAGGGTACCAGACGTAGCCCAAGTAGCTGAGCATCTCGCGTAGTAGCACCGGAAAACCACGGGTGTCCTCGCACTGGGTCATACGAACGATCTGTTGATACGCCATCTGCATGAGGATATCAGAAAGAAGTCAGGCGCCGGAACAAGGAAGTGGTCAAGATAGCACCGGAACATCAGAGAGAAAACATGTTAGCATGAAAATACCAACATTGCAAAGGAACAGATTATATGTGGAGATTGACAAAGGATGATAATGAAGCAACCATAGTACAGAAAATTTTCAAAACACTTTTCCCTATGGCACTACGGTTACCCAAAACACGTCCAAACCTAGGTGAAACAAGATAAGAACAGAGTAAAACCGTTGCACTTCCTTACCAGAGGGAGGGTGGGTGGGGTAAGAAATAAAAGCAGAATTCCTACTCTCGCGCATAATTTTTCCTATGTAGCTACTAAATTATGAGTTTCTAGACACAACTTCGTCCGCTGGAAAGGGGCTCCTAAAGGCAGTCCTGCTCTGATACCAAGTCTGTATGGCCCAGGAGTAGGAAAACCCAGAGCGCGCAGGTAAGAGGGGTTTATGTGCATGAGGTCACTACAAGGGACCGTGAGGTCGCCTCGTATTCCCAAGCTTATGGGTAGGCCAAGCAACAGCTCGACACGCCCATGCACACAACACCCACCTCAAAGGCTCACGTTAGGCTTTCCAAGCCCGAGTGCTTCACCTTCCCGTGCACTTCACACATACACGCACCGTGCACGAGGATACGAGGGTAGAATACAGATTGAATATCACAACATGACCATCTACGACACAAAAGATGGAAATAAGATTCATATATAGCAACGCTCTACTGAGCAAGATCCAAATGACACTCAATAGGGAAACATATCCCAACAGTACATCATACATAAGATAGCAAATAGTCTGGGTACAGACAAGATCCAAATTGGACTAAGAGTCCTGAAGATAACCAAGCGGGATCCATAACCAACAAGCCACAGGCTGCTGCCTTAGGAACGATCCTGCTACGCGACGAAGTCGTCGTCCGTGAACTCAACGAAGTAGCCTCCTGCGTACTGCTCATCATCTGTCGTACCTGTTTGTCGAAAAGCGGGTTCCGGAAAAAGAGAGAGAAAAACGAGGGTAAGTACCAAGTGGCACGTACTTGCGAGACAAGACCAGCTATGCTTGCTGGTGGGCGGTGTAAACTTCGCCCGGCTATATGTGGAGTTTAGCGGCAGCAAGCAACTAACCAATAGAGACACGCTACCACATTCGTCTACTAGAGAAGGTGAGAGAGCGCATAATCTAGCAGTTCTATACTCTGCAAACAAAACCCGACCAATGCGATCCCCCTTAGCCAAGAGGTACTGGCAAGGCACTCACACAGTTGACAATTTTTATATCCATTCCATTATGATAGGGCTAACTTACTACGCAAGTAATTAGCAAGTTATTAGCGACAACATTAGGTGTAAGTTGTTCTATGATCGAGTTAAACGAGCTCCAAGTCGTCCATAACCGCGGACACGGCTTATCGATAAGATTTACCCTGCAGGGGTGCACCAATGTTACCATACACGCATGCTCGAACCCGCTTAATTACGGCGGAGTCTCACAACAAGACCGTTCCTAGATCTGCAAGAATGCCTAGGGGGGCCACCCGACTAAGTTACCCGAAACGAAGTTCGGCCGTACTCCGATGCGGACTCAGGGTTTGCGACGGCGGCTAGGCGTGCGAACCACACGCTTTCGCTAAACGTCCCGCGGGGTACAATACAGAATATAAACACCCGAAGGCAACAGAAGGTAAACACCCGAAGGCAACAGTAAATAAAACATGGCATACATGGCATAGGCAAATAAAACCAAGGTTGTGGCCCCCTTTTCAACAGACTTGAGAAATGGTAATGGGTGATGGGGGATCCCGATAAAATCTCCCACGAGTGGTTAGCGCGCTCAGTCTTAGAAACAGATAACAAGAACTCGGGTCCTAGGGGACACAAGCGAGACAAAAATCCGATGCTTTCGCAAAGGGGCTCACCGATGCCTCTGCAATATTATTATCCCATATCAATTTTAATTGTGGCAAAAGTTATCAACTTCATTTTCAAAAAGGTAGTGCATGCGTCAACATCCCAACAAGATATCCCGAATATTTCGAGATATCAACAAAAACACTAGACTCGCCTACGACTCGCGAAGCTGGCAAACAACAAACAATAGGTAGGGCTAGGAGGTGTATCTCGGATATATAGGTAACAGGTGGATAGGACACGTGACACAACAGAATCGCAACATAGGGATAGCAATAGATCAAAATAGCATGTAAATGTAAAATAGGTGAAGGGGTGGGCTCGCCTGTCAGATCAGCGGTAGAAGCACAGGCACGATCCTCCTGAGGGTGCTCGTACTCCTGCTCGTACTGCTCTGCGTCGGCGTCTACTCGAGAAGAACCAAAAGCACATACAAGGGAAGTATAGCACAAATCAATACAAGTAGATGCAATGCGCAATATGATGCATGATGACATGACAATATGATTTGTGCAAGGCAAAATTAAGTGGGGTGCTCATAATTCACATGAAATGATAAGCACCCTCACATATTGTTTTAATTCAAGTTTGCAAGTTTTAATTGGACCAATCAGAGATGATGCCAATGATGCATGACAATGATAGATTTGAATTCCTCTCAATTTTCTGACGAAAATGGATATAAAATTTATTGAATTTGGAATTATAGAAATAGAGTTATGAATTATGCCAGAATACTCAATTAAATTCAGATTTTAAATATGTCCAAATTTTATTTATCCAAAATCCAAAACAAAGTTCATAATTGGATAGATCACGAAAAGTTGATCGAAATGGATATATGGTTTGTCAAATTTGGAATTCAAAAAGTGCTAAATTAAATTGTTGGAAAATTTAGGCAGATTTCATATTTCTGAGAAGCAAAAGGAATTTTGAATTTTGACACAGATTGGGCGGGAAACAAATTGTACCGAGCTGGGGGCTAGCCTTGGTCACTGACCAGCGGGGCTCACGGCCACGTAGGCGCCAGCGTGGCGCAAGCCAAAAAGGGGTTTTATTCCTGCGCGTAAGGCTTCAGACAAGGTAAGGTTTAGCGCGAAATGTTAACTGAAAAACGACACTACGAACTGAAAACTGACACTTGCTGTTTCTGTAGGTAGCCTTACGCACGGATTTTAAAGCGAGACGAACGAGGAAACGGGCCAGCCGAAAGGGGAACTATCAACGTGTTGAGTAAGAGGGTTGTGGGGAGATTCGATTGGAGGTGAAGGGGCCGGAATTGATGAACCATGACGCTGGCGGTGATCATCTGAAGTAGAGCCCGTGACGGCGACGGCGAGTTTCGAAAACTGAAAACCAACTCTGGATCGATTTTGGATTGATGATGGCGTCGTCGATCTTGCGCCGTTTTGGATGATTCAAAAGCCGAGATGTAGCCTGAGGTGCCGTGCATCTGGAGGTACAAGTTTTGCAAGCTGAGGTGGACGGTGGCGCCGGAGAGGTTCGTCGGAAGAAGATGACCGTGGCAGACATGAAAAGTGCACACTTTTATCGTTTTCGTTTTCGTTTCTCCTCAGATCTCCTCTCACTTCGATGATGCAGGGTGGAGACATGCGGGGGGGAGGTGTGGTAGACGGTGCTGCTCACCCTGGTGCTCGTCGAAGAGGAAGAGGAGGCGGAGAGGGTTGCCGGCGTAGAGGAAGAAGAGGAGGCCGGGAAGTAGACGGACAGCACTCGACGAGGTGGAGCAGATCTTGGCGCGTTGGCGTCCTTGACGGCGTGCAGGAGGTAGAGGAGGACGCGGTGGTCCGATTCCGCAGCTCAGGTGGCGTTGACGGAGCTCATGGCGACGGCGGCGAGTGGTAGACGGAGAAGAAGCTCTCGGTAGGGTTTGTTGTAGAGGAAGAGGAGTGGCGGCGGCTGAGGGGAAGCTGAGCTAGGGTTTTGGAGGAGATGCGGCGCTGCTTATAAGGGAGGACGGTGGGGTGGTTGGCCGTGAAGAGAGACGACGGCGTCGTCGTGGTTTTTGCCAGAAACAGGAGGTCGAGGGAGACGTCGACGGAAAAGGAAGGTCCTCCGTTTACTATACTCAGCATGCAGAGAGGGCTGGGTGATGGGCCGCCTCGGTTGGGCTTCACCGAGAGCAGGCACTACGGCAAAACAGGGCTTTGCCGTGCAGCCCAAACGCACGGCAAAGGGACAAACCGGCTCGGCAAAGCCTTTGCCGTGCGGCCGTGCACGGCAAAGACTGCTCGGCAAAGATCCGCCCGGCAAAGGGGTCTTTGCCGTGTGTCGCGCGAAAGTCGCACGGCAAAGGCTTTGCCGAGCGACGCAGCGTTGCCGTGAGCTGTGGCCTCGTTGCCGTGCGGATTCCTTTGCCGTGCGTTTGGCCTCTTTGCCGTGCGAGTTTCTTTGCCGTGCGCTTCATCTCCAACTCGCACGGCAAAGATTTGGCTTTGCCGTGTGCTTCTCTTCCACCATGCACGGCAAAGGTAGGTACAGCAACGTCAGGTGGGCAGCGTGGGCAGCCTTTGCCGTGTGCATGTGCACGGCAAAGAGTGCCTTTGCCGTGTGCTGTGGCCTTTGCCGTGTGCATGTGCACGGCAAAGATTGTGCAAATTTTGCCAGAATTTTCCTGCTTCCCCATTAATCCCTGCATATGCAATTCACAAATACAAATAACAGTCCAGATACACATATAGCACAATATATAGAGTATTGCATCATCAACAACATAGTTCATATCCAACAAAGTCCATACAATAGTTCCAAGTCGCATAATTAGTTCATACAAGCAACATCAACATCAAAGTCTCCAACATAGAATGTTCCAAGTTGCACAACAAGTTCATACACAAGCAACATCAACCTTGGCCTCTTCCTTGTCCTTAACCACTTCCTTGTCCATCTCCACTTCCTTGTCCTTCTCCACTTCCTTGTCCACCTCCACTTCCTTGTCCTTCTCCACCTCCTACAAGTTCATAGATATCTATGCATAAGTGGCATGGAATGGCTAAAATTGACATGTAAGAACTAGGATTGACATGGAAGAAGTAGAATTGACATGGAATGGCTAAAATTGACATGGAAGAAGTAGAATTGACATGGAATGGCTAAAATTGACATGGAAGAACTCGAATTGACATGGAATGGCTAAAATTGACATGGAAGAACTAGAATTGACATGGAATGGCTAAAATTGAACATAATCGCTAGAATTTGGATGAAATGGCTAAAATTCAACATAATGGCTAAGGATGACATGGAATGGCTAAAATTAACATGGAATAGGTAAAATTGAACATATCGGCTAAAATTGACATGGTTGAATGGCTAAAATTCACAAGTGACATGGTATGGAAGAATTAGAAGTGTAGGAGAACTCACCTAGAAACTGCTGCAGAGCTCTCGGATGATGCCCGTATTGTTGACGGTCAAGCCGGGTGTCGGGCGGGCTCGACTTGGCGCTTGCTGGAGGAGCGCCATCACAGCCGGATCGGGCGTGGGGATCCGCAATATCCAAAGTTCGGTTAGACAACAAACAAGATTGAGACGGAGATATTAAGTTAACCACTTACAAAATGTGGGAACATAGGAGGACACGACGTGCTAGGACCACTACTCCCCGGTGGTGAAGTCGGCACGGTCCGGTTCATGAACATCCGTCGGAACATCTCGCTGCTGTTGTTGCATCTCGCTGCAACATCCGCTGCTGCATCCGCATGTTCTCCCTAAGCTGCTGCTGCATCCGCATCCGCTCCTCTTGGTGCCTCCGTTCCCTTTCTTCCATCTCCGCCTACGTTGTGTTGCCGCGATGTCAGTAACATTGCAATGGAAAACATGTAATGAAGCGTAGAGGATCGACGAAGAACTTACCCGTAACTTCTCGATAGCTAGGTCCGAAGCCCGTGGGCGGGTCTCTACCCGAGGCTGCTCGCTCGTACGCCCACGACGGATCCGGCGTAGAGATGGAATGGTACTTGGGTCGACTAACCCGTCGGCAATCCATAGGCGGCCACCCTTCTTGCCTTGTCCCGCAAGCACCGCAACCTCAACGTCAAACTCTTCGGTGGTTGGGTCGGCGTCTTCGCCGTGCTTGTCCTTGAACTTCGAGCGGTACGCGCCACACTGGCCCTCCGCTAGGTCGTTGACCCACAAGGACCCCGTTTCAGGATGCGGCTCCTTCCCGGTCTTCGACTTTTGGAAAAAGCCAAACAAGTTTGGTGCCACGCCCGTCTTCACTTCCCGCAAAAGAGTACATGCAATTAAGTGAAGAGGGAGACACTTGCGGGGCTAGCAATAACATAAAACGAAAGAATGAAGAAACCACTTGCTCACCTCATCCCGCAAGGTAAGGGCCAAGTTCTTGCTGCCCAGGACATGTGATCCACCTCCCATCTCTCGAACGCTTCGCTTGCCCTCCTCGTGCTTCCGGGCGTACTCGCGGGATGTCCACCATATGACCATCGCAAGAAAGCACGCCTGTCTTCCCCGACGTACCGAGGAGGGTGCTACATACACAAGATAGACCCATTATTAGAACATAAACTACATGAAAATGCGGAAATAAATAACACATCGATGCTAATACTGCAGGTACGCGCCATGGTGCCATGAGCGTATCCCGACAATCAGCCTTACTCATCCAAACTTTGCGCTCGGCGTGCCGATCGCGGACGCACTGGACACGTGCCTCGTAGTGCATGCCGGTCACCCTCACCCCGCACAACTCGTGTAAGATAACGTCGCACGCAATTTCCTTGCCCTCAGCCCTCTTGAAGTATTTCCGCAACCATGCACATAGGTAAAATAAGATGAATTAGAGCAACTATTGGTAGCCAAGAAGTGTTTGAATGCTAAGAAGCCAAAAGTCACGTACCCAGAAGTGGCGGACAACCCGCTCTTGCATGTTTCCGTACTTGCCGCTAGGATCTTCCGCGTAGCTGTAGTGCTTCCAAGTCCAAGCCACGTCGCGGCCACCGGTAGGGAGATTGACAATCCCAGGGAAATGCTTCCTAATTATGCCTCCAAGGATGTTCGGGTACTCACGTGTCGGCTTCCTCCTCGGGTCGCCATACTTGAACATGCTGCACAACGAAATGCCAAAATCAGTATGCATGTGATAAAAATATGTATAATGATAAAAATTTCAATAATGGAATGCCAAAATCAGCATGTACCTCTTTCCAGCGGGCACGAGAACAACATCGCGGAAGGCCCAAGTTTTTAGCTTGGGGAGTTTCGTAATCCCGCGCCTATACGGCTTCTTGTCCCGTGGTTCCAGCCTCTCCTCGGCCGCAACGTACACCTCCTCCACCGGCGGAGACCAAACTAGGGTCGGGTCTAGCTCCCGCGGCATCCCCCCAGCCCCTCATCCTCCTCGAGGTCCTCCCCACCGTCCTCCCCACCGTCCTCCCCACCGTCCTCCCCACTGTCCTCCCCACCGTCCTCCCCACCGTCCTCCCCACCGGCCTCCTCGTCCTGCCCACCGTGCTCCTCACCGTCCTCCTCGTCCTCCCCACCCCACTGCTCCTCGTCATCATCCTCGGCCGGGGAGGACTAGGAGAAGGGGTACGAAGTCGCCGTGGCTGGGCATTCTTCCTCCGTGGTGGAGGGCTAGGAGGAGCGCTAGGAGGACGTGTCTGCGACGACGAACCACTCGAAAGTCCCACAAGCTCAGCCACGGCCTTGATCTTCTTTTTGAAACCTCCCTTTCTTTTTCTTGGCGGCATGTTTCAATCACCTGCAAACACAATGAAAAGAGTGGTTTATTAGTATGCAATGTAAACAGATGAATATTAGTGAAATCAACAATAAATAGCACATAGTTCAGTACATAGATCATAGTTTATTACAAATAGCACATAGTTCAGTACATAGGATAGCCTCACAATTACAACTACATAGATCATAGTTTATTACAAATAACACATAGTTCAAGTACATATATAGGATAGCCTCGTAATTACAACTACATAGATCAGTAGCCTATGTCGACATCCGTATTTGGACCACATGTTTCATCATCATCAGGCTCAGCGAACCAATAATCATCGATGAAACCTGGAGGTGGTCCATTTGGATCTAGGTCAATGCCCGCTTTGAACGCCTCGAGCAAACTTAGGTCTTCTACGGCACACACATCCTCGGCTTCATATTCTTCATTGTCTTCCTCCATAACCGCATCTTCTTCTTGCTCATCGTCTACGACCATGTTATCAACAACGGCCGACAAGTCGATAGTGAAATGACCGGGGAGCCCTTCTTCTTGATAAAAATCATCAGTCCTTGTTGAGGGGTCTACGCGGCGGTAATCGTCCTTGTTTGGCGGGGGTGGCCTAATGCGTGAAGGAACCGTCATCACAACATCCCATCCATGTAGACGTTTGGTCGGGTTTCGGCACGCGTACGGGAGATAGAATACTTGGAAGGCTTGGGTGGCCAAAATGTACACGTCCTCTCCCTTATAAACAGAGCTTCTTTCAACTTCGACCAATCCAATTTCGGGATCCCGTCTCACGCGACGTGGGTCGAACCAATGGCATTTGAATACGACGGGATTTAGCCCTTTGTCAAACCCGTAATTCAGCTCGTATATACCCTCGACTCTTCCATAGTAATGGAGTCCATCATCACCTTGACATACCACCCCGCTATTTATTGTCTTCTTGTTTGGACGGCTTGTTGTGTATTGATGGGTTCGGAAGCGATACCCGTTCACGTCATAAGAATTGAACGAGTCGACGGAATGGTTGAAGCCCCTAGCAATTTTTCGTAGCAAGGGATTCATGTCTTTGTCGGTTCTTGCCTACAAGATTAGGACGACAAGTTTAGAACAAGAAATGTCGGCCGAAATGTCGACAGTGTACAAACAAATTTGGATAGGATAGTACCAAACCACGTAACCAGCTACCGAAACCGTGACCGCCGCCCTTATCGAAAATATCCTTGGATTCTTCCGAGGTAGGATCCCTGTGGGTATACCTCCAATATTTAGCCGTGAATTGTCTATAAGAATGAACGGAGGAAGAGTTAGCCACGAACATACGATGAATGTTTGCGAATAACTAAATGGTTAGCACTTACTTGATGTACGGCTTCACTTCCACCATGGTGTTCAAGACATATGAGTGGATCAACTCCCGCTCATGTAAATTCGTTGTGTACGGCTTCGAGCCACTTGACTTGCCGCTAAGCCCTATGAAGATGCTAAGCTTGGGTACATCTTCATTGTTGGCGGCATTGTAACGGAGGACCGGGTTGTGCTTTGTGGGAATGTTGGGATCATAGTGCTTAGTGGTGAAGTTTGCCACCTCCACGTTCAGGACTGCCTCGGCTATGGATGCTTCGATCTTGCATTTATTGCCGATCATCTGACGAAGCTTTTGTGTTTCTCTCTCGGGACCAAACTGCCAACGGCCCCAATTCGGCCCCCCTTTAAGCATTCCTTCGCGAGGTGGAGGATCATATGTTGCATCGGATTAAAGAACGCTGGAGGAAAGATCTTCTCTAGATCGCAAAGCAACATGGGTGCCTCGTTCATCCAGCTTCTCAATCACTTTAGTGTCTAACTCCCTAGCACAAATCGGCGGAAGAAATAACTCAACCTCGCTAGCACTCGCCAAGTCTTCTCGGGGACATAGCCTCGAATCATCACCGGCATTATCCGCTCAATCCATACGTGGTAGTCATGACTCTTCAGTCCTTGTACTCGCAACGTTTCAATGTTAAGACCCCTCATCCAGCTTGGCTGCGAACCCATCGGGGAAAAACAAGGAGTCCTTCATCCATTGGAAGACCTCCCTTTTTTGGGCCTTTGTGAGGCGGAACGGAGCGTGTGGCTTAGTCCAAGTTTTTTGGCACCATGAGGTGGCTTCATGTTCAACTCGGCCTATCGCACAACTTTTCTTGGTCAATTCGAGCCTTTATGTTATCCTTCGTCTTCTCGGTGTCCACTATGGTGCTCCAAATGGCTTCACCGATATTCTTCTCGGTGTGCATTACATCAATGTTATGCGGGAGCTCCGAAACTCAAAGTAAGGAAGCTTCCAGAAGCACGGCTTGTGGGTCCATTGGTGTGTCTCCCCATATCCCAAGAAACCATTCCCATCAGGGTTAGGCTGGAGAGCGTCTAACTCGGCCTTGGTTTCCTGTCCGGTCTTCGGAATTGGCTTCGGTGCATGGACAACACGGCCTTTTTTGAAGCTCTTTACATCACTCCTGTATTCATGATTCTGCTCAAGGAACTGCCGAGCTTCATCAAAGCAGGAATACTTGCCACCCTTGTTTAGCCAGAAGAAAGTCACGGCTTGCCTGCACTCCGGACAAGGCCACTTCCCATGTGTACACCACCCGCAGAACAAAGCACGTGCTGGCAAGTCATGCGAGACGTGTGGTACCGGACATACATATCGAAGTGTTCCTTCTTTGCCGCGTCATAAGTTCGGATCCCGCGATCTTCCCACCCAAGAAGCAAGTCATCAATCGGTGGTTCCGGATACACGTTCATGTTCTTACCCGGTATTTCGGTCCTGGGATTATCATCGACACAAACATGTACTCGATCTCGTGCGGACGCCGGGGGTAGGTTCGGGGAATAACAAACACCGGCCAACAACCGTATACCGCAGCCGACATACCATATGGATTGAACCCATCGGTTGATATCGCAATTGCTACGCTCCTCGGGTCACCGGCTTTCGGGGGATATTTCTTGACAAAGTTCTTCCATGCGGTACCATCCGACGGATGTATCATCTTGCCACCGTCCGGTCCGATCCCTTCTACAGCCCACCTCATCTGCCGGGCGGTATCCTCGGTCATGAAGAGCCGCTGGATCCTCGGTAGGACTCGGAAGATAGCGGAGGATATTCTTGGCAACCGTGGTCTGCCTCTTCCGACCATCACCATTGGTGTCAACCTCAAAGTACCTAGAGCTATTGCAATGGATGCAATAGTTTGTGTTAGCATGCTCCTCTCCGAATAGCATGCATCCCTTTGGACAAGCGTGTATCCGCTGAGATGACATCTTGAGGTCACCGAGCAATTTTTTCGAATAGTAGAAGTTTTGCGGCAAGAGGTGCCCTTTCGGCAGAATGCTGCCAACGAGGACCAGAAGTTCATCGAACCCATCTCCGCACGCATTCCCGTGGCACTTAAAGGCCAAAAGGCGAGCGATGGCATCTAGTTGGGTAACATCCGTATTTACGTGTAGGGGTTTCTGCGAAGCAAACAAAGCCTCGTAATACTTCTTTGTGTTTTCCTCCGGCTCCTCACTTGTCTCTGCATCCCTAGATGTCTCCGCCTCTACATGAGGGCTTTCAGGCACATTACCATTAGCCAAGTTCTCTAGGCACCTATCAAACCCAGTATCATATTCTCTCGTAGGCTGAATCTGCCGCACCTCCTTCCTAGCACGTTTCTTCGCCTTTTCTCCATGAAAAGTCCAAATCTTGTAGGACGGTTTGAACCCGGACTTGATCGGGTGAAGACTCATAGTTTCCTTGTCCTGTGTTTTTTGGTTGTTGCACTTACTACAAGGGCAAAAAACTGTTCTGGGTTTGGTAGGGATGTCAAACGCCCTGTCCACGAACTGCTTGGTCTTTTCTCCCCATTCCTCAGTATATTTCCACGGACCGATTCTGCCATCGTACATCCAGTCACGGTTATCCATCCTCTAACCAGCACCAAAACAGACAAACTTAGAATTTATATCAAACATGATCCGCATTTTAATTTTTCTTTTTTTACGCATGCATCAACCTGAATCTCTACTAGGTGGGCTCCTAGCAGCCGCCGGATCCGTAGATTGAGTACGTTCTCCCTGCTCTACACGATCCGAGTCGAGATTTCGGCAGCACCTCCCCGCTGCTCTCCCGATACACGTCTCGCCAAAAGCCGAGAGGGGTGTGCATCCGGAGAACAACGGGGAGGCGCTGCCGAAATCCTGACTCGGATCGGGTAGAGCAGGGAGAACGTACCCAACTACGCATCCGCCGACTCGTCCCGATAAATGCCGTAAGAGTTACGGTTCATAATATGCGAGACCACTAATGCATATTTATCCGCGTAACCCTTACGGTCGGGAAGAGACGCCTAGGTATCGCGACATACTTGGTGATCTAGACCAAAAAAAAACCTAGGTACAAGAGAGGCGAACGGATTCTCACCCTCGAAGCGTGATCGACAGCCGGCGAAGAAGACCAACGACCCTCCGGCAAAATCCCCTCCAGGAAAACGGTCTCTCTGAGCAACGCTCCTCAAGCACCCTGACAACGCTGGCCCCTGTGTCCACCTCGAAACATCATCTGCATATCGAGAAAACTAATTAGTAATAAAGACCATTTGTTTGCTCTAAATCCGACTATTACAAATTAGCATGCATAATATGTTTTAACTACCCTAAATACTATGTAGGAGCTGCCACACGCAGCTCCCCTTCTTCTTCAACCTCTCTCTACTCTCTCACAAGAACACACCCAGGCTAACACACACACACACATGTATCAAGGAAGAACACGAAGCTTTGCCGCGAGACTCCCAACCACAAGTGCTACATTTTCCACTCTTTCTCATATACTTAACCAAACTAATTACAGTGCTTAAATACTTAACCAAACTGATTACATTTTCCACTCTTTCTCATATACTTAACCAGCTAACTAACACTGATCTAATACATGCTAAAATCAGACACTAACTAACAAGATTAGTTCCAACATACTATAAGTAATATGCAAAAAAAATAAGTTCCACATACCGGCTCTGGCCGCCGGCGGGTGAGCAGCAGCGGCAGGTGCGGGTGAGGGGCCGGCAGCTGCGGGTGAGCGGCAGCGGCCGGGGAGCAGCAGCGGCCACGGCGGGGAGCGGCAGCGGCGGGGGAGGGCCGGGTGAGGGAGCAGCAGCGGCCGCGGCCGGGGAGCGGCAGCGGCGGCGGAGCGACAGCGGCGGGGGAGGGCAGCGGCGGGGGAGAAGCAGCTGCCTGCCTGCCGCGGCGGGGGAAGCGGCGGCAGCGGGGGAGGGCCGGGCGAGAGAGCGGCGGCAGCGGCGTGGAAGCGGCGCGCGGCGGCGGGGGAGGGCCGGGCGAGAGAGCGGCGGCAGCGGCGGGGGAGGTCGAGGCGGCGGCGTGCGGCGGGGGAGGTCGATGCGGCGGCGTGCGGCGGGCGGGCGTGGGCGGCGCGTCCCTGGCGGCGGCGGCGAGCTGGGAAAAGGAGGCCAGGGCGCGTGCGTGTGTGTGTGGAGGAGGGAGTCGCGCGCGGTCCGCGCTGCAGATACCTTATCCACGGCCTTTGCCGTGCAAGGCTTCTTTGCCGTGCGGCAAAGCGGCTTTGCCGTGCGGACGTGGACGTTGCCGTGCGCTTTTGCCCGGCAAAGCTCTTTGCCGTGTGCCTTTGCACGGCAGAGATCTTTGCCGTGCGATTGTGCACGGCAAAGTTTTTTTTTTTTTTATTCAACAATGATTTTTTTTGTTTAGGGTGTATATATGCATCCTGGTGTAGAAACATCGTGTCCAAATACTTTTTACTACAAAATTTTATGTATTTGCGAAATCATTTGTGATAAGGTGAACATGCTGAATTGTATTTGGGATATCATTTGTGATAAGGTGAACATCCGAGGCACGCACACCGCCGTTATCGGGGGGGGGAGGGGGGGAATGACCGCCGAGGCCTAGCTTTCCATGTGTATATGTCCTAAACAAAACTAAACCTATCAAAAAGTATGTTGGTGGAACCTCGCGCGGTGAAATCTAGGGGGGTAGACCCCCCGAGGCACGCAGACCGCCGTTATCGGGGGAACGACCGCCGGGGCACCGGAATGCCACCAACACTTGCATGTGGACCTAGGATATGTGTGAAAGTGTGTTGGAAGGTGTGATTCACCAAATGGTGCAAGGCATAGCTCCCATGTGTGAGATTCCTCTCTTTCGGGCGATAGCACTTGGAAGATTCCTCGACTTGTAGGCTGAAGTGTCCCGCTGCGGGTATACCGGTGGCTATAGTGTGCCAAAGTGTGCCAAACCTAGCTTTCCATGTGTATATGTCCTAAACAAAACTAAACCTATCAAAAAGTATGTTGGTGGAACCTCGCGCGGTGAAATCTAGGGGGTAGACCCCCGAGGCACGCAGACCGCCGTTATCGGGGGAACGACCGCCGGGCACCGGAATGCCACCAACACTTGCATGTGGACCTAGGATATGTGTGAAAGTGTGTTGGAAGGTGTGATTCACCAAATGGTGCAAGGCATAGCTCCCATGTGTGAGATTCCTCTCTTTCGGGCGATAACACTTGGAAGATTCCTCGACTTGTAGGCTGAAGTGTCCCGCTGCGGGTATACCGGTGGCTATAGTGTGCCAAAGTGTGCCAAACCTAGCTTTCCATGTGTATATGTCCTAAACAAAACTAAACCTATCAAAAAGTATGTTGGTGGAACCTCGCGCGGTGAAATCTAGGGGGTAGACCCCCGAGGCACGCAGACCGCCGTTATCGGGGGAACGACCGCCGGGGCACCGGAATGCCACCAACACTTGCATGTGGACCTAGGATATGTGTGAAAGTGTGTTGGAAGGTGTGATTCACCAAATGGTGCAAGGCATAGCTCCCATGTGTGAGATTCCTCTCTTTCGGGCGATAACACTTGGAAGATTCCTCGACTTGTAGGCTGAAGTGTCCCGCTGCGGGTATACCGGTGGCTATAGTGTGCCAAAGTGTGCCAAACCTAGCTTTCCATGTGTATATGTCCTAAACAAAACTAAACCTATCAAAAAGTATGTTGGTGGAACCTCGCGCGGTGAAATCTAGGGGGTAGACCCCCGAGGCACGCAGACCGCCGTTATCGGGGGAACGACCGCCGGGGCACCGGAATGCCACCAACACTTGCATGTGGACCTAGGATATGTGTGAAAGTGTGTTGGAAGGTGTGATTCACCAAATGGTGCAAGGCATAGCTCCCATGTGTGAGATTCCTCTCTTTCGGGCGATAACACTTGGAAGATTCCTCGACTTGTAGGCTGAAGTGTCCCGCTGCGGGTATACCGGTGGCTACAGTGTGCCAAAGTGTGCCAAACCTAGCTTTCCATGTGTATATGTCCTAAACAAAACTAAACCTATCAAAAAGTATGTTGGTGGAACCTCGCGCGGTGAAATCTAGGGGGTAGACCCCCGAGGCACGCGAGACCGCCGTTATCGGGGGAACGACCGCCGGGGCACCGGAATGCCACCAACACTTGCATGTGGACCTAGGATATGTGTGAAAGTGTGTTGGAAGGTGTGATTCACCAAATGGTGCAAGGCATAGCTCCCATGTGTGAGATTCCTCTCTTTCGGGCGATAACACTTGGAAGATTCCTCGACTTGTAGGTCTGAAGTGTCCCGCTCGCGGGTATACCGGTGGCTATAGTGTGCCAAAGTGTGCCAAACCTAGCTTTCCATGTGTATATGTCCTAAACAAAACTAAACCTATCAAAAAGTATGTTGGTGGAACCTCGCGCGGTGAAATCTAGGGGGTAGACCCCGAGGCACGCGGACCGCCGTTATCGGGGGGACGACCGCCGGGGCACCGGAATGCCACCAACACTTGCATGTGGACCTAGGATATGTGTGAAAGTGTGTTGGAAGGTGTGATTCACCAAATGGTGCAAGGCATAGCTCCCATGTGTGAGATTCCTCTCTTTCGGGCGATAGCACTTGGAAGATTCCTCGACTTGTAGGCTGAAGTGTCCCGTCTGCGGGTATACCGGTGGCTATAGTGTGCCAAAGTGTGCCAAACCTAGCTTTCCATGTGTATATGTCCTAAACAAAACTAAACCTATCAAAAAGTATGTTGGTGGAACCTCGCGCGGTGAAATCTAGGGGGTAGACCCCCGAGGCACGCAGACCGCCGTTATCGGGGGAACGACCGCCGGGGCACCGGAATGCCACCAACACTTGCATGTGGACCTAGGATATGTGTGAAAGTGTGTTGGAAGGTGTGATTCACCAAATGGTGCAAGGCATAGCTCCCATGTGTGAGATTCCTCTCTTTCGGGCGATAACACTTGGAAGATTCCTCGACTTGTAGGCTCGAAGTGTCCCACTGCGGGTATACCGGTGGCTATAGTGTGCCAAAGTGTGCCAAACCTAGCTTTCCATGTGTATATGTCCTAAACAAAACTAAACCTATCAAAAAGTATGTTGGTGGAACCTCGCGCGGTGAAATCTAGGGGGTAGACCCCCGAGGCACGCGAGACCGCCGTTATCGGGGGGGACGACCGCCGGGGCACCGGAATGCCACCAACACTTGCATGTGGACCTAGGATATGTGTGAAAGTGTGTTGGAAGGTGTGATTCACCAAATGGTGCAAGGCATAGCTCCCATGTGTGAGATTCCTCTCTTTCGGGCGATAACACTTGGAAGATTCCTCGACTTGTAGGCTGAAGTGTCCCGCTGCGGGTATACCGAGTGGCTATAGTGTGCCAAAGTGTGCCAAACCTAGCTTTCCATGTGTATATGTCCTAAACAAAACTAAACCTATCAAAAAGTATGTTGGTGGAACCTCGCGCGGTGAAATCTAGGGGGTAGACCCCCGAGGCACGCAGACCGCCGTTATCGTGGGGGAACGACCGCCGGGGCACCGGAATGCCACCAACACTTGCATGTGGACCTAGGATATGTGTGAAAGTGTGTTGGAAGGTGTGATTCACCAAATGGTGCAAGGCATAGCTCCCATGTGTGAGATTCCTCTCTTTCGGGCGATAACACTTGGAAGATTCCTCGACTTGTAGGCTGAAGTGTCCCGCTGCGGGTATACCGGTGGCTATAGTGTGCCAAAGTGTGCCAAACCTAGCTTTCCACGTGTATATGTCCTAAACAAAACTAAACCTATCAAAAAGTATGTTGGTGGAACCTCGCGCGGTGAAATCTAGGGGGGTAGACCCCCGAGGCACGCAGACCGCCGTTATCGGGGGAACGACCGCCGGGGCACCGGAATGCCACCAACACTTGCATGTGGACCTAGGATATGTGTGAAAGTGTGTTGGAAGGTGTGATTCACCAAATGGTGCAAGGCATAGCTCCCATGTGTGAGATTCCTCTCTTTCGGGCGATAACACTTGGAAGATTCCTCGACTTGTAGGCTGAAGTGTCCCGCTGCGGGTATACCGGTGGCTATAGTGTGCCAAAGTGTGCCAAACCTAGCTTTCCATGTGTATATGTCCTAAACAAAACTAAACCTATCAAAAAGTATGTTGGTGGAACCTCGCGCGGTGAAATCTAGGGGGTAGACCCCCGAGGCACGCGACCGCCGTTATCGGGGGAACGACCGCCGGGGCACCGGAATGCCACCAACACTTGCATGTGGACCTAGGATATGTGTGAAAGTGTGTTGGAAGGTGTGATTCACCAAATGGTGCAAGGCATAGCTCCCATGTGTGAGATTCCTCCCTTTCGGGCGATAACACTTGGAAGATTCCTCGACTTGTAGGCTGAAGTGTCCCGCTGCGGGTATACCGGTGGCTATAGTGTGCCAAAGTGTGCCAAACCTAGCTTTCCATGTGTATATGTCCTAAACAAAACTAAACCTATCAAAAAGTATGTTGGTGGAACCTCGCGCGGTGAAATCTAGGGGGTAGACCCCCCGAGGCACGCGAGCCGCCGTTATCGGGGGGGACGACCGCCGAGGCACCGGAATGCCACCAACACTTGCATGTGGACCTAGGATATGTGTGAAAGTGTGTTGGAAGGTGTGATTCACCAAATGGTGCAAGGCATAGCTCCCATGTGTGAGATTCCTCTCTTTCGGGCGATAACACTTGGAAGATTCCTCGACTTGTAGGCTGAAGTGTCCCGCTGCGGGTATACCGGTGGCTATAGTGTGCCAAAGTGTGCCAAACCTAGCTTTCCATGTGTATATGTCCTAAACAAAACTAAACCTATCAAAAAGTATGTTGGTGGAACCTCGCGCGGTGAAATCTAGGGGGGTAGACCCCCCGAGGCACGCAGACCGCCGTTATCGGGGGGGAACGACCGCCGGAGCACCGGAATGGCACCAAAACTTTCATGTGGACCTAGAATATGTTTGGAAGTGTTGTGTAAGGTGTAAAGCTGCAAGAAATTGCACCAAATATGTGGGGGCGATAACACTTAGCAGACACCGAACCCCCGTTAATTTGCTCAGAAACCCTGATATGTTGGGGGGAGGGGTCGATGAAGATGTAGATTACTTGTTTTATCGGTATACAGATTGTATTAAGTAACACTAACAAATAGTCTACAAAAAGTAAAAACTAATTTTACAACAAATATAAGTATTAATATAAATATGAATACTACAAAAGAAGGGAAAGAAATGAAACTGTACTCTGTGCCGTGCAAAAACGCACGGCAAAGGGTTGGGCTGCACGGCAAAGCCGTCGTTGCCGTGCATGCGTCTTTGCCGTGCGCCTTCGTGGCCTCTTTGCCGTGGGGGGTTACTTTGCCGTGCGCCATCTGGGTGCTTTGCCGTGCGGGGATGCTTTGCCGAGCGCCGTGCTGGCTCTTTGCCGTGCGCTGTTTGTTTGCCGTGCGTCGCCCCGGAGCCACACGGCAAAGAATTCATTGCCGTGCGCGAGGCGCACGGCAAAGAACTTTCGCACGGCAAAGGGCGATGGAAGCACACGGCAAAGACCCGTGCACGGCACTGAGCTTTTTTCCTGTAGTGAGGAGAGAAAAAGGCTGGGCCAGGCTTGGGGAGGTAGAGAGAGGAAGCTGGGCTACCGGCTGGTTAGCTATTTAGGGTTAGCTTAGGGTTTCTTTGATTTTTCTTTCTCTCTTCCTTTTATTTTCTGTTTTTATTTTGTTCACTAAAATAAAAACTGTTTTAGTAAATGGAGGTAAGGAATGTTTGAATGAGAAGAGGGAAGAGTATGAGAAGCATCATATCACATAAAATGATGTTTGAGAAGAAGGCATTAAGAGGGGAGATATGCATAGAGCTAAGAAGGAGAAAAAGCTCCATGATTTCATGTACAAAAATATATGACCCTTTTGTATTGTGTTAAGAGAGAGAGAAGGAAGGTTGGGGTTGTTAGCTTCTCCTTGGAACATCACAAGAGTGTGAGAGCCAAGAGCAAAGAGAGGAAGAACACAAGCAAAGGAAAAAGAACCAAACCAAAAGCAATGCAATTATATAAAATCAAAGTGGTGATATGCATGATATGCAACAATATGATGAGACAACAAAACAAAAAGGTAAAAGGGGACTAGGTGTTACTCTTGAAGAACTCTTACAGTTGTGGGCCAAACCAGGTGTACATGCGTGGGATGAGCACAAACAGGAGTCATTTGACCTACGAGCATTGCTTTTCGTGACCATCAATGAATGGCCTGCTCTTAGTAACCTTTCAGGAAAGACAAACAAAGGATACAATGCATGCACGCACTGTTTAGATGAGACCGAAGGTGCATATTTGAATAAATGTAAGAAGGTTGTGTACCTGGGGCATCGTCGATTTCTTCCAAAGAGGCACCCCGTCAGAAAGAAAGGCAATCATTTCGGAGGTGAGGTAGATCACCGGGAGAAGCCTGAACTCTGTACCAGTGATGCTTTACTTGATATGGTCAAGGACATAAAAGTAATCTTTGGAAAGGGTCCTGGCGGTCAATCTGTTCCGAATGATGTCGCTACCGGACACGCACCAATGTGGAAGAAAAAATCTATATTTTGGGAGCTACCTTATTGGAAAGTCCTAGAGGTCCGCTCTTCAATCGACGTGATTCACGTGACGAAGAATCTTTGCGTGAACCTGCTAGGATTCTTAGGCGTGTATGGGAAGACAAAAGATACACAAGAAGTACGGGAGGACCAGTATCGTATGAAAGTCCCAAAAAACAAGCAAGAACAGAATTACAAGACGGATACAGGGAGTCGCTTAAGTCCTGCCAGCTACGCTGTTACCAAAGCAGAGAAGGAAATCATTTTTGAAGTCCTTTACAGTATCAAGGTGCCGTCTGGCTTCTCATCAAATATAAAGGGGATTATAAATATGGCAGAGAAAAAATTCCAAAACCTGAAGTCGCATGACTGCCACATTATTATGACGCAGTTGCTTCCGGTTGCACTGAGGGGGCTTCTGCCGGAAAATGTTCGAATACCCATGGTGAAGCTATGTGCATTCCTCAATGCAATATCTCAGAAGGTAAGCGATCCAGCTAGTCTGCCAAGGTTACAGAAGGATGTGGTGCAATGTCTTGTTAGTTTTGAGTTGGTGTTTCCGCCATCTTTCTTCAATATTATGACGCATCTCCTGGTTCACCTTGTCGAAGAGATTGCCATCCTCGGTCCTGAATTTCTACACAATATGTTCCCCTTCGAGAGGTTCATGGGGGTCTTAAAGAAATATGTTCATAACCGTGCTAGGCCAGAAGGAAGCATCTCCAAGGGCTATGGAACAGAGGAGGTCATTGAGTTCTGTGTTGACTTTATTCCTAACCTTAAGTCGATTGGTGTTCCTGAATCGCGGCATGAGGGGAGACTAAGTGGAAAAGGTACGCTAGGAAGGAAATCATTGATATTTAGGGACGGGATTTCTTTCACTCAAGCACACTACACAGTTCTACAAAGTCCCACCTTGGTGGCCCCGTATATCACTGAACACAACAATATTGTACGCTCCCAACACCCGGGGCAGTTAGAAGACTGGATTACACATAAATATATGCAGACATTCGGTGGTTGGCTGCGAACACATCTCATTAATAACAACGATGTTGGAGATCAGTTGTACTTGTTGGCCGGGTCACCATCTTTGACTGTAGTGACTTTCCAGGGGTACGAGATAAATGGAAATACCTTCTACATGATCGCCCAAGATAAAAGGAGCACCAACCAAAACAGTGGTGTCCGCATTGATGCAACAAACACCAGTGGGGAAAAGGACACATATTATGGTTACATAGAGGAGATATGGGAACTTGACTATGGACCTTCTTTTAAGATCCCTTTGTTTCGGTGCAAATGGGTCAATCTGGATGGAAAAGGGGTAAAGGTAGACCAGCTGTACGGAATGACAACAGTGGATCTCAACAATCTTGGTTATAGAGACGAACCATTCGTCCTAGCCAATGATGTGGCTCAGGTTTTCTATGTGAAGGACATGTTCTCCAGACCGAAGAAAGGAAAACATAAGGAAACAAGCTCATCCGATGAGCCAAAGTGTCACATAGTTCTTTCAGGGAAAAGAACCATCGTGGGAGTCGAGGACAAGACAGACATGTCAGAAGATTATAATAAGTTTGCTGAAATTCTGCCCTTCACAGTGAACATTGACCCAACCATCACGTTAAATGCTGAAGATGCTCCATGGTTATGGTCGAAGCGATCATAATGTATTAGACCTAAATGACATGAAACCTCGAACACGATAGCTCATATTGTGAAGGAGTTTTTGTGATGTATGCAATTATCCAAGTTTGTTATTTTTTGTTGCAACTATGACACATAATATGACAGCACGCGAAGGTTTCACGTTGTTTGGATCATTTTGAATTTTTTATGCTCGTTTCAAACTATATTCAAAACGGTGGGCATGAAGATCCTTTGCTCGGGGCGGAGTTTCGCTAAACTTGCACTGGATCTCTGATGAAATAGCATGTTGTGAACCCAATAAATATTTTTACAAAAAAGCTTGAGCATTACATCATGTGCCTGTACTTCAAATCTGGCCGGCCTCCTACTGATTCGGCAGGAATTTGCCTTTTTCACGAGGGGTGGACGGAAAGGTTCCAGATACACCGGTTGAGAAATTATCCATCTTAGGTGGTCTAGTATTTTTGAAAAATGTGTTGGTACCAATGTGAAACTTTAATTTGGTGGTTGCTTCACAAAACACCTCCTTTTCGGCACCTCGAAAATGGAAAATGGATTTTTCGTGCGATGAAAAGGTAAACTTCCTCCTGCAACATCGTAAGACATCCCAAGATGCACATGTGTGCACAATATGGGTACATTATCACAAACTATGTCGTGATTCTATCAGTAACATTGGTCGTTAGACCTAAATGCCATGAAACCTCGAACACGATAGCTCATATTGTGAAGGATTTTTTGTGATGTATGCAATTATCCAAGTTTATTATTTTTCCTTGCAACTATGACACATAATATGACAGCACGCGAAGGTTTCGTATTGTTTGGATCGTTTTTGAATTTTTTTATGCTCGTTTCAAACTATATTCAAAACGGCGGGCATGAAGATCCTTTGCTCGGGGTGGATCTTCGCTAAACTTGCACTGGATCTCTGTTGAAATAGCATGTTGTGAACCCAATAAATATTTTTACAAAAACTCTTGAGCATTACATCATGTGCATGTAGTTCAAATCTGGCCGGCCTCCTACCGATTCAGCGGGATTTGTCTTTTTCACGAGGGGTGGATGGAAAGGTTCCAGATACACCGGTTGGGAAATTATCCATCTTAGGTGGTCTAGTATTTTTGAAAAATGTGTTGGTACCAATGTGAAACTTTAAATTGGTGGTTGCTTCACAAAACACCCCCTTTTCGGCACCTCGAAAATGGAAAATGGATTTTTCATGCAATGAAAAGGAAAACTTCCTCCTGCAACATCGTAAGACATCCCAAGATGCATATGTGTGCACAATATGGGTACATTATCACAAACTATGTCGCGATTCTATCAGTAACATTGGTCGTTAGACCTAAATGCCATGAAACCTCGAACACGATAGCTCATATTGTGAAGGATTTTTTGTGATGTACGCAATTATCCAAGTTTATTATTTTTCCTTGCAACTATGAGACATAATATGACAGCACGCGAAGGTTTCGCGTTCTTTGGATCGTTTTTGAAATTTTTATGCTCGTTTCAAACTATATTCAAAATGGCGGGCATGAAGAACCTTCGCTCGGGGCGGAGTTTCGCTAAACTTGCACTGGATCTCTGATGAAATAGCATGTTGTGAAGCCAATAAATATTTTTACAAAAAATATTGAGCATTACATCATGTGCCTATAGTTCAAATCTGGCCGGCTTCCTGCCGATTCGGCAGGAATTTGTCTTTTCCACGAAGGGTGGACGGAAAGGTTCCAGATACACCGGTTGGGACTAAAACAATGACAACGACTTTATTGAAATTTAACAAGATACATTAACTAAATTTAAACTAAAACAACGACAACGACTTTATTGAAATTTAACAAGATACATTAACTAAATTTAAACTATAACAATTTCTACTAGTTCTTCGGCGCATCCGCTGCTGCCCTCGTGGCTGCCGCCTCCTGCCGTAGCTGCTGCTGCAGCTCCTCCTCACGACGATGCTTATGCATCTCCTCACTATCCAGATCCGCCCCACGTGGCCACTTATGCAGCTCCTAGAGACTCTGCCTCTCAAATGCTTCTATGGTAGTCGCTAGCGCCGCCTCCTCCCACTCCTCTATCTCTGCGAGCTGCGGGTCCACCTCATCCGCTGCTGCCCTCCTGGCTGCCGCCTCCTGCCGCAGTTGCTGCTGCAGCTCCTCCCACTCCTCTATCTCCGCGAGCTGCGGTTCCACCTCCACCGGCGGCGGGTGCGGCTTTGGGGGCATTGTGAAATGGGCTAGGGTTCGGTGATGAGTGAAGTGGGAGAGACGAGGACGTACTATTTATAGAGGGCGTGTAGGCGGGAAATATTCGCGCTGCACATCGTGGCGGGAAAATATCCGCGCGGCGTCGTGGCGGGAAAATATCCCCCGCGGCGTCGTGTGCAGGGAACCTATCTCGCGCGGCGTCGTGGCGGGAACCTATCCCACGTGGTGTCGTGGTGGGAACCTACCCCGCGCGGCGGGAACCGATGAAAGAAAAAAAAAGGCGGGAAACACCCAAAAGTCAGCCAAAATTCGGGCCTTTTGCACCGGTTCGTGGCTGGAACCGGTGCTAAAGGTCTTTAGCACCGGTTCCAGCCACGAACCGGTGCAAAAGGCCCGAATTATAAATTCTCGTGCCAGCCCCCATCTTCCCCAGATCTACATTCGCGCGACGATTTGCAGGACGCCGGCAGGCTGCCAAATTTTGGCTCGCCGCCGTCGTCCGCCCACCTCCCGCGCCGCCCGTCCGCGCCGCCTCCCGCGCAGCCACCTCCTCCTCTGCCCGCCCGCCGCCTCCTCCTCCCGCGCCGCCGCCTCCTCCTCCTCCGCCCGCCCGCCGCCTCCTCCTCCCGCGCCACCCGCTTCCACCGCCGGCAAAGGTGAGGGCGCCGGCCCCAATCCCTTTTTTTTTTAATTTTTTTGTTAGATAATTTAGTTAGATAAAATTTGTTAGATTTAGTTAGAAAATTTTATTTAGATTTAGTTAGAAAATTTAGTTAGAAAATTTAGTTAGATAAAATTTTAGTTAGAAAATTTAGTTAGATTTAGTTATTAGATAAAATTTAGTTAGAAAATTTAGTTAGATTTAGTTAGAAAATTTTAGTTAAAAAATTTTAGTTAGAAATTTTAGTTAGAAAATTTTAGTTAGAAAATTTTAGTTAGATAATTTAGTTAGACTAGGAAACATGCCCGCGCGCTGCCGCGGATATAAATCATGTAACCTCTTTAACTGCATGTGTACTCTATCATTGTTTTATTGTTGTGCATGATCTGGCGAACTTTCGCTAGGTATGGATCAGTGGATTGAGCCTTTGTTGTCTCCTTTGCTCTCATAGTATGACTCCCGCTACCATTCTAAGTCAACTGCTCTTATATGTTCCCGTTCAGACTCATGGGCATGTTGCGTCGCTTTGCTTGGACGTGACACTTCATTCTTCATGTAAATCTTGCATGGTATCCTTCTTCACCTTCTAGTGCGTCATGTTGTCCTGAACTCGCCCAACGATCTAGTTGGTCACCAATCCTAGCGAAACCCTATCCTCCCTTGGTCGTTTCTCTATCCCCCAAGCTTGGACGTCTCGGCTGCGCGCACACTGTCGATCCACCTCGTGCAACCTCATTGCCGTAACATTGATCGACTATCGTGACCGCTAACATAACTTCAAGGAAAGCGTAAAATTTAACACTCTATAGGTCAACTTAAAGGGCTCTCTAAAAAAATTTAGCATCATTGTAAAAAAAAGACCCCATTTGTATAATTTGGACAACTTGTAATCAACCGCTCGTTTCATTTTTTATGAAACACAGTGCGTGGTATTTTCGGTCCACTCAGCTGCAGTTTCATTTTTGGTCTTGTTCAAAGTCACGTGGAAATCCACAAGAAGCCTTTGCAAGTTTGCATACATGCGGCCCGCCCCCGTGAACTGTGTCTTCATTCTGTGCAGCGATTTCGGATCAGCGCGGCAGCTCGCCAGCTTTTGACCATGACGATTTCGGATCCTTTCTTGCTCTTTCCTTCCATATTCGATTAATCTTTCCTTTCCGGCTAAGCTCCCATGATCGCTGCGGCCGCCACCTAATTTAATTCCTTCCTGGTCATGGTGCTACATCTCTTTTCTCCTAGGTGGCTTGTCCATATCGACGCAATATGCGTATATAAACCAAAAAAACTTCCTATCAAGCAGCGAGGTGGGACTAATCCACGATGTACGTACCGTTCCTTGGCCGGTTTTTGTTGTATCGCTTGTTTTCCTGGCATGAGATGGCTCGATCGTGCTTTTTGCTGCCGGGCCAACCCAGTAAGGAACCAAGCCGGTCCACACCGGCAATTCAGGAGAAGATTCAGAATATGTATGTTTACGTGTAGCTTAGAAACTGCATCATTTTTTTAAGCTGGTACGCGACTACTTCAGTATGCCCATAATACAGTGTAAGTTCACGAGAAGATTTAGGATGACCAGATTCGCTGCCGCTGTCCCGCATCTTGTTGAGAAGAAAGACCGCCCGCGCCCAGTCGATTTGCTGCATCAGATAGACTGCCAGCATGTCGTTCCCAAATCTCGCTGAGCTATTATGCAATGTAGAAGTAGACAGATAGAGGCGCGTTGTTTGGTGTCCAGAAAAATGGGGGATTGGACCTCGCCGGGATCAGCCGAGGTCATCCTCGACTGCTCACGGAGGCTCAGCCCGCCTATTTTCACAATGACGCTTTCGCACACAGGGCCGTCACGAGCAGGCCGGCGAGGACTGCTAACGAGCAGGCCGGTGAGGATTGGCTGCCCGGCTGCCCGGCGAGGATTTGCTTGTTCTTTGTTTAATTGGATTGGCTGCCCGGCTGCGGCTGGCTGTTGTGCTATTGAGCCATTTAGCTGAGCATCCTGCGTGCGGCGCTGACCCGATCGTTCTCAAAAACAACCTTCATAATCAGGTTGCGTTCGGCTCCACACTATCCTTTCTCGTGTGTCACCGTCACCACCGCCTGATATCCCGGAGCAGCGCGTCGAGCAGATGGTTGTACACCCACACGGTGGGCCTGGCAGGCAGAATCGCGCAGGAGGAGCACTGGGGGCGGGGGGGGGGGGGGCCTGGCCGGCGGCGGGAGACACGAAGGAAGGGAGCTGGTGGTCGGCGAGGGCCGGCGACGGGGGCATGGCCGGAGGGGCGGCGGTGGGATGCGCGCGGCTGGCGTTGGTTGAGGAGAGCAGTTCTCTCTCGGCTAGAGGAACCAAAAAGAAGGAAGCGAAACGGTATAAACGTATAAGGGTATTTTGCTGTATTATGCGATTTGGTGGGAGGGTAAAACGGTCCAATAAAAAGCGTTGACGAAACTTTTTGGCAGAAACCTTAGATCATACGGACCGAACCGAGGAAACGCTTCTCCCTTTATTATTAGGTATAGATATAGATTTAGTTAGAAAATTTTAGTTAGAAAATTTTAGTTAGAAAATATTAGTTAGAAAATTTAGTTAGGTTTATTTAGTTAGAAATATTAATTACAATTTTTTGTTAGAAAAAAGTAGTAATATTTGTTAGTAATATATATTCATAAGTTACTCAAATTCAATATTATATTTTTTAGTTTGCATAGCTACAATGCCGCGCCCGCCGCATCCTAGAGCTAGGACCGTTCTGGACCAGATGCTGCTGATGGGGGAGGTTCGGGACTGGGCTCCGCCGGGGTGGCACTGGGAGGTGTTATCCTCCGGGGCGCGCACCTTGGTGCGGAATCCGGGTCCCGTCGTCGACCCAGATATTCTCTGGTGGAGGTCGCGTGGGTCACGGTCGTTTCAAAGGGAGCCGGCCCCGCAGGAGGTGGTAGCTCAGCGCATTAGAGAGGAGGACGAGCACGTTCGCCGTTACCTGTATGCGTTAGACACCAGGTATAGGGGTGGATGGTCAGTTATGCAGGGATCTCACATTAGCTATGATCCTGTTATTGTTCCATGGCTTTGGGTGTTCTGCCGGCGTGGCTCAGGACCCGGTCGGCGCCGTTGAGAGGTTCTACGGATGTATTAGGGTTAAATAAAACCCGATCGAGCTATATGTGTAACTCCAATCTTTGATTATGTATTGAGCATTATCCTTAATTAGTACCTATCTATATGTGTAACTCTAATATTTGATCATGTATTGAGCATTATCCTTAATTACTGCTTCGTTGTGTTTATGTCGGGGGGATGGCCCCCGGTAGGCCAAGACAATGGAAAAAATGCCATGATTAACCATTTGTATACCGGATTAGAGATTAATCCGGATCCTGAGAGTTAGGCTTAATAATTCTAAGTTGGTACAGTCCGGTATACCAGGAGGGGTATGCCGTAGTATGGGAAGCAGAAGGGATTGAGGTGCGAAGGTAAAGAAGCCGGAGCTCACAGCTAAAGATACCGGAGATCCGCCATAGGCTCAACTGTAGCATGTCGGCACCCCGGTCAAAGATTCCCTCAAGGACTAAAGGACAAGATGAGCGAAGCACTTCAACTTTAATCAAAGCCCTGGCGCCAAAGCAGAAGATGACGTAAAAGAAGCCGGACGAGGTCATCAGCCCCCTGTTTAAAGATAGAAGCATCATCCCTGGGGCCAAAGTAGCTTAGGTCACCAAAGATGCCTCTAGGGTTTCTTCCCTTGTAAGCCTCCTCTCCACTATATAAGGAGAGGAGGGGCACCCCTGTGCGGGGGGTTGGGTCGAGCATTCAGTAGAGGATCGGCCCTTGTGCTATAGATTTTCACCTTGTAGTCCGTACGTCTTCAACCTCTGGCCCTTAGCCAAGTTCCTGAAATCAATACGATCCTGAGTTCAATCTCCCTTTCTCTCTGAACCTTCCCCTCACCCGGATCCTCAAGCGTACATCCGGCCCCAACTGAAGCCATCCTATGGCATCTGTTGTTTCACCACGATGACAGTTGGCGCACCCCGTGGGACTAGTAGCTGCGCTTGCTGGAGTTCATATCCGGACGGGTCTCCTCACCGTCTACCGTGAGCGTGTGGTATCTGGCCTTGTCCAGCACCTCGGCTCGCTGGACTTCGTCAACGACAATGCCGGCTGCTTCGCCAACGGCACCCGCTTCCCCAAGAACGGCCGCATCATCGAGTTCGGCTCGCACCGCATCTACCTTGGCACCATGCCGGAGCCCCGGTACCCATCACTGGTGCTGGTGGCGCCGGATCCGCCGAGATCTGCAGCTGCCCGCGGGACGCGCACCGACCGCGCCGCTGGCAGCGTCGACGTGATGATGGCCGACGCAGGAGGCGCTGGTAAAGGAGCGGCGGAAGAAGGCGCAGGGCCTGCCAAGTCCGGGCGCACGGCAAAGCCCCCAACCGAGCGCGACGAGATCACCGCCGGCACCTCCAACGCGCCGCCGGCGGCAACCCCGCTGCAGGCAGCCATGAGCATGTTGGCCACGCCCATCGCGCACAACGCCGATGTCGCGGCCACCCAAGCTGAGCTGGAGGTGCAGCGATAGACGCTGCTCGCCGGCACAGCAGATGTCATCCGAGCCCAGCAGGAGCTCAACCTAACCCTCCGTGAGTATAACGCTGCGCATGGCTTTGCTTCAGTTAGCGCAAACCCCGCTAGGGTAGCAGGCAACCGGCTTAGAGGTCGTAACTTAGATCAGGATCTACGCTGGAAAGTTCTTTCAAGTAAAACCATGTCGGCATCTTTGGGACCGGTAGGGAAACCTAAGTATAGCAGTCCGGATAAAACTTTCAAAGCTGCTAGAGCTGCTGTAGAAGCATGTGATTCGCAATCAGGTGATGCTCTGGTAAAATAGCAAGCTCGGGTAAAAGAGTTGCTTGATACGATCGAGGCACAAAATGTTGAGATGGCCCAGAATAACAAAGCGGCATCCCAAACAGTTCGTTCGGCAAGAAATGCCGGAAGCAAATCGCATGGGCAGGCCTCGTCCCACCATCCGGACAGAAGAAGAGAAAAAGATGTGAATGCACAGCAGATGACTGTGTACGATCCGGTTTTGGCCAGGAAACAAAAAGTCGGGCAACACGATGCTGGTAGAAAAGGACAAGGGGCAGGCCATGGCTATGCCGGAAACGGTTACGCCGGAAACGCCTATGCCAGAAACGGTGAATCCGGCATAAGAGGCACCACCACACAGATAACAAAGGGTCGCCGCAGCTGTGCCCAACCGGTATGATGAAGCTGATTCCGGGTTGGAAAGAGCCGGATACCACCGGAATCCTTTGGGAGGACGTGTCGGAGAAAGATGCTTGCCGGAACGAGACGCGCGACACAAACTGGACAGAGTGTATTTGTCCGAAATGATTGAATCCGAGGGTCCGCCGGGTCCGCAGTGTTTTGGCCCCAGGATCATGAGGGAGGAACCTCCGGTGCGTAACTTTCAGTTGCCCCGGGACACAAGAACATATGATGGCAGTACCAAGCCGGAAGATTGGCTTGCAGATTACGTTACAGCGGTATATGTCACTGGAGGAGGAGGAACCGCAACTGGCGGAGGAAACCGGTGCTGGGCGGTAAGATACATACCGTTAGTGCTGGTAGGACCGGCACGCATTTGGCTAAACAATTTGCCAAAGGGAAGCATAAATGGGTGGCTTGACTTTGAAGAGGCGTTCGTGAGCAATTTCAGCAGCACATACCGGAGACCAAACAGACCGCAGCAGCTCGCCATGTGCCAGCAGCGCGAGAATGAAACAGACCGGGAATATTTGACCCGGTGGAGTTCAACAAGAAACTCCTGCGAGGGCGTGATAGAAGCTCAAGCAATTGCCTGGTTCTGCAATGGGTGCCGGAGAGGCTCACCATTGTGGCAAAAGCTACAGAGAAACATGCCGACCACCTTGGCCGAAATGATCTGGGTGGCCGATAGCTATGCATTGGGAAATCCAATGCAGCCGGCAATCGCGGGAGA
This sequence comes from Lolium rigidum, assembly GCF_022539505.1. Classification (NCBI taxonomy): domain Eukaryota; kingdom Viridiplantae; phylum Streptophyta; class Magnoliopsida; order Poales; family Poaceae; genus Lolium; species Lolium rigidum. The sequence goes on from NC_061512.1 coordinate 29,756,296, forward strand.
CCCATTACCAAGGATCCCACCACGCCAAGATCAATACCGGAACAACCACCATAACAAAAGAAGGGAGGATTTTCCGGATATAAGATACGGAATGCAACAAGTGGCCGCAGTGCAAGACAACTCAGGAGCCGGTGGGAGCCAAAGGCAAAAAACCGGAACACAGCCATGGGCTGGCCAAAAGAAGCAGTGGGTGGAGAAAAAACCTTGGCAAGATCAACCCAAGTATACCATGGAATCCGCAATGGATCAGTCGTGCCGCTGGCACACTCCAAACCCAACTAAACCGGCAAATCACTTGACGAAAGATTGCTCCTGGACCAAGAGGTTGATGCTGAGGGCTGCGATGAAGGAAGGTTCGGAAGCATTACAGCCACCGCCACCATTAACAGGGGCAAATGCGCAACCGGTTTACACTCAGCAGAACCGACAGCAATAGAAGGAAGGAGTTTATCAGGTGGCGCAGGGCAATAATCATGCTCCGCCCCCGACAACGCTGGGCCGGAATGTTTATCATGATCCAGATGTGTGCTGCGTGGTATTCGTAACTGAGCCAAGAGACCGGTAAAGTGTGCATCACCGTTCCATGAAAGTGAATGCTGTGATACCGGCAGTACCGAGATACCTGTTGTTGTCAGATCAAGAAATCACTTGGTCGTTTAAAGATCACCCGAAAGTGATGCCTAATCCAGGCGGATATGCTCTGGTGGTGGATCCGATCATGCACGGGCCATCATCGCGAGTTCGGTTCAGCAAGGTGCTGGTGGACAATGGTAGCAGAATCAACATCATGTACCGGCATACCATGCATACGCTCGGCATAACTCAAAACATGCTGGAGCCAACTCACACGACTTTCCACGGCATAGTTCCGGGATTGTCCTGTTCGCCAATGGGCAAAGTCCGGGTTGATGTGCTGTTCGGCGGCCGAGATAATTGTCGAGTGGAAAATATCATGTTCGAGGTGGTTGATCTGGACAACCCTTACCATGCTCGGCTTGGGAGGCCGGCATTGGCTAAGTTCATGGCCTCAACTCATACGGCTTACCTAAAGATGAAGATACCGGCACAAAACGGTATCATAACCGTGGTGGGAAATTACAAGGTGTCGCTGGAAACTGCCTCTGCCGGATCAAATCTGTCCGAGTCACTGGTTATAGCGGAAGAAAAAAAGGAGAATTCAAACTGCTGTTGCGCTGGCTCAGTCATCCCAGCTGAACTTAGCAGCAATGAGCGGCCAGCTTGGCGGTCTGGCTTTCAAGCCAACAAAGGAAACAAAGGACATCGTGCTGGATCCGGCTTACCCAGAGCGCACCATTCGCATTGGTGCCGGCCTGAGTGAAGCATAGGAAAGCGCGCACGTCAACTTCCTCCGTGAGAATCGGAACATCTTCGCCTGGTCTACTGATGACTTGGTGGGTGTGCCGAGGGAGTTGGCTGAGCACTCTCTGAATGTCCGAAAGGACGCTAAGCCGGTGAAGCAACCTTTACGCCGGTTTGCTGAAGACAGGAGGAAGATCATTGGAGAAGAAGTAACCAAACTACTGGTGTCTGGTTTCATTGTGGAAGTGCTTCATACCGAGTGGCTGGCCAATCCGGTGCTGGTCGAGAAGAAGAAAGAAGAAGACCCCAAGGCTCCGAAAGTGTGGCGGATGTGTATTGACTACACCCAACAGAACAAGGCGTGCCCAAAAGATCCATTCCCACTGCCTCGAATTGATCAGGTGATCGATTCTACCGTTGGATGTGAACTATTGTCTTTTCTGGATGCTTATTCCGGTTTCCACCAAATTCCCCTGAAAAAGGAAGATCAAATAAATACTGCTTTCATTACCCCGCACGGGGCTTATTGCTATGTCACTATGCCTTTTGGTTTGAGAAATGCCGGCGAAACATACCAGCGTTGTATGCAAAAATGCCTCCACGATCAAATCAGTAAAAATGTACAAGTCTATGTCGACGATGTCGTGATAAAAACGAAAGTGAAAGATACTCTGATCGAAGATCTGAGACAAACGTTTGATAACATGCAAAGGTTCCGGATGAAACTTAATCTGGCAAAGTGCACCTTCGGCGTACCTGCCGAAAAGCTGCTAGGTTTCCTGGTTTCAAGCCGCGGTATAGAAGTTAACCCGGTAAAGATTCGGGCCATCGAAAGGATGGAGTTACCTCAATGCCTCAAAGATGTGCAAAAAATTACCGGATGCTTGGCATATTTAAGCCAGTTTATAAGCAGGCTGGGAGAAAAAGCTTTGCCACTGTATGCCCTAATGAAAAAATCGGATACTTTCGTCTGGACCTCGCAGGCAGACGCGGTATTCAAGGAGTTAAAGAAAATGTTGGCCACAGCTCCGGTGTTGGGATCACCTCTGGAGAGAGAGCCCATGTTGCTTTACATAGCAGCAACTAACCGTGTCGTAAGCGTTGTGGTTGTGGTGGAAAGAGAAGAGGAAGGAAAAACCGTGCAGAGACCGGTATACTACCTGAGCGAGGTGCTCTCCCTCTCAAAGCAAAACTACCCACACTTCCAGAAAATGACCTACGGCGTGTTCATGGCCGCCACAAAGCTCAAGCACTACTTCGAAGAGCATCCCATGAAGGTGGTGTGCGAGGCACCTATGTCGGAAATCATTGGCAATAAAGATGCTAGCGGCCGGATCGCCAAGTGGGCAATTCAGCTATCGCCTTACGTACCCACCTACGCAAGGAGAGACACCATAAAATCGTAAGCTTTGGCGGATTTCCTGGTTGATTGGGCTGAAATGCAGTACAAGCCGCCCAAACCGGAAGTTGATTACTGGAGGATGCACTTTGACGGATCAAAGCTCAAAGAAGGTCTCGGTGCAGGAGTGGTTCTCACCTCACCAAAAGGAGATAACTTGAGATACGTGCTGCAAAGACACTTCAGGGCGTCAAACAATGTCGCTGAGTACGACGCTTTAGTCCATGGACTCCAGGTCGCAAAAGAAGTCGGAGTGCGCTGGATCGTTTGTTACGGTGACTCAGATCTGGTGGTACAGTAGTGTTCCGGAGATTGGGATGTGAAAGATGCCAACATGGCCGCATACCGGTTCTATGTGCAGCAGATTGCCGGATTCTTTGAGGGATGCGAATTTCACCATGTGCCGCGAGCGGAAAAGGAAGCCGTAGACACACTGTCCAAGCTGGGCTCATCCAGGCAAGAAATTCCTTCCGGAATAGCCTTGGCTCACCTGAGGAAACCGTCAATCAAACCAAGTCCGGAATCCGAGTCAATTTTTGTGCCGGAGTCACATGTTGTACCAATGGACATTGACGAGGTAAACCCGGGGACTGCTCCTTCTAACTCGGGGACTGCTCCATCTAACCCGGGGACTTCAGGGTCGAAGCCGGAAGAAACTATGTTGGTGGATTGCATGGAGATTGATGTGCTGGTTTTTGCGGTTCGAGAAGCACCAACCTGGGTAAAACCTATTAAGGAATTCCTAGTCAACGGCGGTTTGCTAGGTGATGAAACCGGATCAAGAAGAATCCAAAAGAGATCCAAAGCGTACACCATCATCAATGGTGATATGTACAAGAGAAGCCTAATAGGAGTACTACAGCGCTGTGTGGAACCAGAAGAAGGAAAAGAGATGCTCTGAGAAATCCACCAAGGGGAATGTGGGCACCATGCCTCATCCAGGGCATTGGTGGCAAAAGTGTTCTGGCATGGGTTCTACTGTCCCACGGCTTTGGAGGATGCTGAGGACTTGGTCCGGAAGTGCAATGGGTGCCAGAGGTACAACAAGCAAAATCATACCCTAGCATCCGATTTGAAAACAATCCCGATAACCTGGCCATTTGTTGTTTGGTGCCTGGACATGGTTGGACCATTCAAAATGGCAAGAGGAAACAGGACTTACATCTTGGTCATGGTGGATAAGTTTACCAAGTGGGTGGAAGTGAAGCCAATCCAGAAGTGTGATGGGCACATAGCCGTCAAATTTCTGAAGGACATCATCCTCCGGTATGGTTACCCGCACAGTATCATCACTGACAACGGCACAAACATCGCCCAGGGAGAATTTTCATGGTTTTACAAGGACAATAGGATCCGGCTTGACATTGCCTCCGTGGCACATCCGGAATCCAATGGGCAAGTGGAAAGAACAAATGTACTGGTGCTATCCGGTATAAAACCTCGGCTTATCGAGCCACTCGAAAAAATGCCAGGATGTTGGCTTGATGAATTACAATCTGTATTTTGGAGTCTAAGGACCACACCAAACCGATCAACTGGTTATACACCATTTTTCATGGTATATGGAGTAGAAGCGGTCATACCAACCAACATCATCCATGACTCACCACGAGTCCAACTCTATACCGAAGAAGAGGTCAAAGAGGCCCGAGAAAATAATGTCGACTTGCTCGAAGAACAAAGAGAGCTGGCATTGGCAAGGTCAGCCATATACCAACAAAACCTCAGATGCTATCATAGCCGGAAGGTAAATCCAAGGGTATTCCAAGAAGGAGACCTAGTGCTACGTCTAGTGCAGCGCACTAAAGGACGGCACAAACTCTCACCTCCATGGGAGGGACCCTTCATTGTGAGCAAGGCTCTACACAATGATGCCTACTACCTGATAGATGCACAGGATCCGAAGGAAGGAAAGAAGGACAGGTCAGGAGAAGAAACCAAACGCCCATGGAACATAGCTCTACTTCGCCCTTTCTATTCCTGAAGATGTAATGTAAGGAGTTCATGTACCTTTCTAAGTATTTTGCTATCAATAAAATGCCGGCACCTCGAATGTATCTCGGGGACTGCCTTTACCGGAATCGCATGCAATGTGTTTATTTTTTCTGTGTGCTAGTTTGTTTGTTGGAAAATCTCTTTTTCGGTTTAGTATTGTGTTTAACCTAAAGGTGAATCTTTGACTTAGCTGCTGTCCGCAACCCGGCTTCATGGCAAGCAAGACAAACCGGAAGGATTTGAGCACATGAAAAACGAGAAAGAAACCGAAAACAAACAATCCGGAAAAAAGTTTGACTAACCCCGGTTATACCGGTTTTTGTGAAAAAAAATCGTGTTTTTTCTCTAAGTTCGAGAAAGTGTTTGCTTGGCAAAAGAACTTTGGGCCTCATACGTCGAACACCCAAAAGAGGTAGACATAGCCAAAGTAAAAGAACTAAGCATGCATTGGATTGAACTCGGGAATGAATCCGGAGTCTTCACCACGCAAGTCGAAAAGAAAACGAACCGAAAGGTTTCCATCAAACCAATCTTACTGGTTTAGCATAACGAACTTAAAGAGGTTCAAGCATCTCAAACCTAGCAAACTAAGCAGTTTAATGCACCAAAAGGACTTAGCAGTATATTACATCATGTCACCCGGCATACCGGGGATTTCACGAATTGTTTTCAGTGAGACAAGACCAGAGTTTTTCAAGCATATTCCATAGAGGAGCTCTCCGGAACATGGCCAATGGTGGCGTGTTCATCGTTGGTAGCAGCGGTTTCGTTGGGGATAACTTCCTCAGCTTCTTCATCCTCGCCATCTTCGGCATCTTCAGCTTCATCTTCACTGAGCTCGTCCTCGAGATCGGCAGGAGCCGGAATGAAAGTACTGGTGGGAGCATAATGAGCAAGGCGGTAGGCACGGGTGCGGCTCTTGGCAGTCAGAACCGGCTCTGTATCAGTTGGAGCATCGCCACGCATGGTGGTGAGGGTGTCCAGATCCAGCGACTCGTACCAAGAGCAGACGAACCGCAGCGCCGTATCAGCCCCAGCCCACGAAGCCGAACGCTGCCACTCGCTCAACCGTTTGATGGATTCCAGAAGCCGGTCGGCGAGGGAGCTAACGTTGTTCGGAACGGGCTCTTCAGGCCAGAGGCACTTGAAGACCTTGATCGCGGCCTCCGGTAGCTGAGCAAGATGCCGATCGATGATTTTCATGTGCATTATGCGTGAGGAGAGAGCTGTTAGGTGATCTTCTGTGCCCCAGGGGGAGTTGGCATCGGAAGCCGGAGCCTCGACCCGGACTTTGGCAACGGCCGCTTCGGCACGTACCTGAGAGTCTGGGAAGATTTCTGCAGAAAGATCAAAAGAGGCCGGTGTAAGAATAAACCGGTAAGAAAAGAAAGCTTATAAGAAAAGGCAAAATACATACTCTGGGCTTTGTCATCGATATCCTTAATGAGCTGGGCAACCGAGGCCTGGACCGATGAGAGTTCATCGTTCCGCTCCTTCTCGAGCTGTCGTAGCTTCCTCTCCTCCTCTAGCTCCTGGCGCAGTTGCTCCTTAGCCTCCTCCACCTCGGCTTTGCCGGCAGCAATGGCATCCTTCAGCGCCCCAGCATGCTGCAGTCCGGCCTGGAGCAGCTGCTCCTTGATGTTGGCAGTTTCGGCTCGCTGGGCCTACAGGTCGCGCTGGTGCTGGAGGGACAGCTCTTCCTTTTCAGCTGAAATCCGGAACGAATGGAATTAGCAAAATAAAATAACAAGGTAAAAAATAAACCGACGGATGCGGCTTGCCTTTGAGCGCAGCAACTTGGCTGGTAAGCTCATTGAGAGAAACTTCTGGAAGCGCGGCTGCGCAAAAGAAAACAGTTAGTAAAGTTCACCAGAGGCAAAAACGGTATAAAAGATACCGGGTAGGTCAAACAAACCTTGGCACCGGCTGTGAGTAAGTTGGAGCGCGGCGAAGACCTCGGTAAGGTCGCGATGCTCCCACAGCAGATTCTCAAAGAGCTTTTTGCGTGAGTCCAACACGCCCTGCAGAGGACAAAAGAAACCGTAAGGGGTGCTGGTGAGTATGTATCAAAGAAATTTTCACCTTCTTTCTGGGTATAACCCTTGGCCACAAGATGTGCCTTGTACTTTTCAATAGTACCATCAGGTCTAAGCTTTTTCTTGAACACCCATTTACATCCTACAGATTTGCACCCATAAGGACGATCGGTAATTTCCCAAGTTCCATTGGCTAAGATGGAATCCATCTCGCTACGGACAGCTTCCTTCCGATGAGTCAGCATCCGAGAGATGCATAGGCTTCGAAATAGAAGTGGGAGTGTCATCTACGAGGTACACAATGAAATCATGTCCAAAGGACTTTGCAGTCCTCTGTCTCTTGCTCCTTTTGGGAGCTTCATTGTCATCCTCCACAGGATTATTAAAGTGTTCTATAGCCATGGTAGGTTCAGAAAATAATTCCTGAGTAGATGAACTGGGCATCTCCTGAATTGATCAGCTAGACGTTTCTTTCATAGGAAAGATGTCCTGAAAGAAAGTCGCATCATTCGACTCCATAATTGTACCAACATGCATGTCGGATACCTCAGATTTTACTATCAAAAATCTGTAGCCAATGCTATGAAATGCATATCCCAGAAGAACACAATCCACGGTTTTTGGTCCAAGCTTGCGCTTCTTGGGTATCGGCACATTTACTTTTGCCATACATCCCCAAGTTCGTAGGTAAGAGAGTTTCAACCTTTTCATTTCCCATTCCTCAAATGGGGTAATGGTTTTGTTCTTTGTGGGGACACGGTTTAGGACATGACATGCAGTCAATATCGCCTCCCCCCACCATGCCTTGGATAGACCCGATGTATCTAACATGGCGTTAACCAAATCAGTTAGAGTACGGTTCTTTCTTTCGGCCACCCCATTTGACAGAGGTGAGTAGGGATGCGCCCTCTCATGGATAATACCATGTTCCGCACAAAAAGAATCAAACTCGTTGGAAAAATACTCTCCACCACGATTAGACCTTAGCCGCTTGATCTTTCGATCAAGTTGGTTTTCTGCTTCAGCTTTAAAGATTTTGAAGTGATTAAGAGCTTCATCTTTAGATTTTAGGAGGTACACATAACACTATCGAGTAGAGTCATCAATTAAAGACATGAAATATCTTTTCCCTCCTTTTGTCAATTCACCATTCATTTCACAAAGATCCGAATGTATAAGCTCCAGCGGTGCCAAGTCTCTTGCCTTCGTAGTCTTATGAGACTTACGTGGTTGCTTAGCTTGCACACATACTTGGCACTTGGATTTCTTGATAATAGCAAAATTTGGAAATATATTCATATTCGCTAGCCGCGTCATGCACCCAAAATTAATATGACAAAGTAGTGAATGCCAAATATCGGACTCACTATCATTGCAAACATGATTAATAATTTGAGTACATAAGTCTGGCAAAGATAAGCGGAACAAGCCTCCGCACACATAACTCTTTCCAACAAATTGTCCACACTTGGAAATTACAGCTTTATTGGACTCAAAAACCAACTTAAAACCTTCTCGACATAAAAGCGATCCGCTAACGAGATTCTTATTAATGGAGGGAACGTGCTGCACATTCTTCGACTTGGATGGTCTTTCCCGAAGTAAACTTCAGATCCACCGTACCAACACCACGAACAGAAGCACGTGAGCCGTTTCCCATCAGCACGGAGAAAGTCCTTGCGAACTGATAAGAAGAAAACATAGAAACATTAGAACATACATGTGTATTGGCTCCGGTGTCTATCCACCAATCAGGAGAATTACATACTGAAAGGACAGTAGGAGAAATACCGTAACCGACGTCCTTCATCTCAGTATCAATGCCAATAACAACAGTTGCGGACTTGCCACTGTTCCCATGCCGATCATGGCGTTCTGGGCAATCAGGGGCCCAATGTCCAGGAGTGCCACAAACATGGCAGTTCCCTTTCTTCTTATAGGGAGTCTTCCTCTTGAAGTTGGTTGAATTGGAGGCTTTGTTCTTCTCGTCAAACTTGCCTTTTCCATTGTTCTTATTCTTAGACTTGTGAGATTGGAAGTTCTTCTTCTGTACCACATTGGCACTAGAACCTCCCTCAAAACTACGAGCGCGTGTGTCCTTTGCTCTCGCCTTCTCTTCCACATGAAGCGAGCCAATGAGATCCGAAACGGAAAACTCTTGTCTCTTATGTTTCAGAGAAGTAGCAAAGTTCCTCCACAGAGGAGGAAGCTTGGCAATAATGCCACCGGCCACAAATTTGTCCGGTAAGGTACACTTAAACTGCTCGAGTTCTTTGGCAAGGGACTGAATCTCATGAGCCTGCTCAACCACGGAGCACTCATCAGTCATCTTGTAGTCATAGTATTGTTCCATGACATACAATTCAGTGCCAGTGTCTGAGACCCCAAATTTAGCCTCGAGCGCATCCCACGCATCTTTACCATGGTCGAAAGCCATGTACGGGTCAACAATGTTGTCCCCAAGAATGCTGAACAAGGCCGCCTTAAACATGGCGTCGACCTTCTCAAACTTTTCCTGCTCCTCTTCAGAAAGAGGCCCCTCGGGTCTAGCATCTGTGGCGCTAAAATAGCCTAGGTTTGTAAACCATAGAACTGCCTTTGTGCGCCACCTCTTGTAATGCATACCATCAAAGAGGGGAGGTCGAGTAGCGGCAGCAACGCTGCTTGAATTGATTTGCCTAAAATCAGGTTTTGGATTGTTAAATATATAAGCAAATATCCATATGAAATAATCCGTACAAGTAATTTATAAATCATGACTATGAAAATAACAAATAAACTAATCGTGCAGACTAGTAAGGTAGATGAACAGATCACATCTAAACAAGACAAACCGATCGCATCTATCACAGAAACTAGAAGAAGAAACTCTAACAGAAACTGAAAAAGAAACGACAAGATCACATACTTCGCAGCAGCGTTGTTGTCGCCCATGTTGAGGTTACCGAAGAAGTCGCTGAGGTCCAGGAAGAAGTTGTCGGTGTGGAGGAATTCGTCGTCCGATGACGACGTCGTGATGCCAGTAGTCGCGCCGGAGCGCTCCCCAAAAACCTGATTGCCCCTCACCCGTACGGAGTTCACGAGAGGCAGGGTTCCGGAGGCCTACTGTCCCGGCAGTCGGTGCACGCCGATGGACGGGATGAGGAAGACGAAGGCGGCGGCGCAATGAACTGGAAACAGGTAGTCGCGTATGCGTCTTGTACAGGGTAGGGTTTACGTCCGCGCCCACGTACGAGTCCACGATCCAGAAATACCGGAACGAAATGGCCGCGTTAACGCGTCCGTTAATGACTCGTGATTGCACAATTAATTTTCCCGAACAGCAAAAAGATAAGCTCGGCTCGGCGAGATTCCCGCAACCCGCGGCGCGGCGCGTTGTGATGAGGCGAGGCGGGCGGCGGAGGAGGAGGAGTGCGCGAGGGCTCTCTCTCTTCTCACTCACTTACTAGGACTAGAATAGCCCACCTTATATACCACTCCAACTCTCTCACAACTAGCAATGTGGGACTAAACTTTAGCCCCCACTAGTGCTGACACTGATTTTTGGAATGGGCCATGTGAGTTTCAGAATTTGATAATGGGCCATGGGCCAAAGGTCAAATGCTCAAAAATTCCAGCAGATGCATCATATAAGTGATGAAATAAGAGGGCAATTAGGACGGAGCTGGACGGAGAGTACATGGAAAGCACAGACACATCCTATAGTAGACACCACATAACCACATACACCTTCGAGACAAACACTTCAGAATACAGGTGATTAGTTAGTTACTAAGCCATAGTCCTTGATTACCATAAACCCAAGAAGAAAGGGGCATAACTAACTTGACAGTTCATATGTGTGGCAATAATCATTTGATCTACCTAGTATTGCCAAGATGCAACACTAGTAGAAAAAGGGCCTATAGTCCCGGTTGATAAGGGTCTTTAGTTCCGGATTTGCAACCGGAACTAATCAGTCGGGACTAAATGCCCTCTCCTTTAGTTCCGGTTGTAAAACAACCCGGGACTAAAGGTCTCGCCACGTGGGCTGCTGAGGAGCATCGAGGAAAATGACCTTTAGTCCCGGTTTGTAACACCAACCGAAACTAAAGGCTATTTCGTTAATTTTTTTATCCATTTTCGTTAGCCTCATTATTTTTCGCTCCCTCTTTTTTTTCTATTTTTTGAGAATTTCTAGTATTTCAGTTAGTCTCGGTTAGTCTCTAACTACACTTAATCTCTAGTTAAATTACTTACCCGTGGTCAAACATCTAACTTCCCGCTTTCAGTTAGTCCCGGTTAGTCTCTAACTACACTTAATCTCTAGTCAAATTACTTACCCGTGGTCAAATATCTAACTTCCCGCTCGGGCACCCATCCTCCCACTACTCCAGCACTAGCACGCTTAACTTCCAAGTTCCTTTCCCATCCTAATTCCAAGTGATTCGCGTGCATGTTGTTGATAGTAGTATCATATCAATCCTATTAACATGTTGGTCGATGTCACACTTCTTTATTCTTCGAATTCCAAACAATTTTTTTAATAAACAAAACTAATGATATAATAATCTTGGATTATAATTTCTTGTATTATAATTGTATTATAAGTTTAAATTATTTTAAATATTAACTGTTTAATTTGTATTATAATTGTTTTTATTTTTTTATTTTTTTATCAAACCTGAAAATTTGAGAATCTAATAATTAGCTAACAGGTTAATGAATAGGATGCAATTTTTAATTTAAAAAATATAAAAAATATAAAATCCTGACTTTCTGGTAAAAATTAAAATCTTCCTACTTTCATATTTTCATTTGGAATTTTGAGAATCTAAAAATTGGCTAACCGGGTAAACCCGGGTGAATTCAGATGTAACTTTTTTCCACGATCATTTTGATATATTACACGCTTTTTTCTAACGTCGTATGCAAAAGTTAATACCGTTTTACCTTTTTCTAAACTTTTTATGCAAAAAAATTCAAAATTCAAATTTGTCAATTTTCCCTAATAGTAGGTTGCATAAGATACAAGAATCTCAAAAGATTTTATGTTTTGAATTTTTTATCATTTTCTTTTATATTTTACAGAGCTAAAAAGGGCGATCCACAGGGGGGGGGGGTGTGTGGAGGTGCGTGGGGAGCCAAACAACCAAAAATCCTTTTAGTCCCGGTTGGTAAAACGAACCGGGACCAAAGGGTAGACCTTTTAGTCCCGGTTGGTATTACCAACCGGGACTAATGACTTTTGCCCCGGCGGCCACCCCTTTAGTTCCGGTTGGTATTACGAACCGGGACTAAAGGGTCCAAACGTACCAGGACTAAAGGGTTTCCACGATGAACCGGGACCAATGTCCCCCATTACTCCCGGTTCATTTTTAAACCGAGACTAAAGCTCCTAGGGGTGCTGGACAAAAGGCCTATTTTCTAGTAGTGTGAAATTATTTGATAGTATTTCTTAGATGGTGCTAAAGTTTTGCATAACGACAACAAACCTGCCAATTGTTGCTTCTGGTCCAATACCTACACTTGCAAATGCAAAAGATCAAATGTTGCACATCAGATTATTGAAATAAAATATCAAACTACAGAAAATACATGTGCTCCATACCTCCATAGCCTGTTTTCTAGGATATGGTTGATAAAAGAAGTATTTCTGTAATATCCACCTAAGAACTTTACCATTGGCTATGCATCAGAACAGACCTCGTAGGAAAAATGCCATGCTGAAAAAGATAGGATAACTTAAATTCTAACAGCTGATTCAAGTACGCTGTAACCAAGGTAGCCCAGTTGTATGGAGTGTTCGATAGCCCATACCTTGATACACCACGAGGTTCCACGAGAGCATATCTGAAACAATACCAACAGACAAATATAGGTCACGAGATGAGCCCACAACAAGAAAAACAGTCGTGCTTGCGGATTGGGACGAATTGAACCCGAGTGTTATATGTATTATCTTTCAAAGTAAAGGAAGTTTGTATCATCCACATTCTAAAATACCATGCATACGCGCTGAAAGTGATGAATTTATTTGACACTTGCCATCAACCATGCATAATTACTTGTTTGGTAATTCATTTTCTATAATATGAACTCCAGTAAATGGGGAACAATGTTCCAGTTATTTTGTGCCCATGGTGGACAATAACTAACATGCACGTGTATCTTTACTCACTTGCTCCTCAACCTACAGATTTTGCTGATGCAAACAAGATTTTTTTCAGCAAAAAAATAACCTAATGGTGATGCACAGTAAATTTGAGAACATGGATGCAGTTAGATAAGTACTGATGATACAAGGTCACGCAAACCTTAACGGCTAAATCTAGAACTGGAGCAATGGTCCAAATCTCGTTTGTAGCAAGCTGCTCTTCCTCTGAAAGGCGGTAACACATGGAAACAAGCTTATCTTGGGATAACAGAAATAAGCAAGGTTCAAGAAAGCGGAAAAAAGCGGACGCTTAAGTGCACTTATGCGCGAAGCGTAGGCCCTCCGCGTCGCTTAGGGCCTGAGCGGTTAACTATGCGCTAGGCATGATTAAGCGGACCGCTTAATTAATTAAGCATGACTAGCAAAAGTACCCGTGCGTTGCAACGGGTTAATTTTAGTTTATTTCTGATGCGGTTCTATATAGCAGTTTTCAGTTGCCGGTCTAAAAATCGCTCATCATAAGTAACCGTAGCTTTAATTCGCTTGTTCTCATTTGCTCTTCAGCAGAGAGCATGAGCGGCAATTTCTGTTCTTAGAATAGGTCTAACATAAGTGTTAAATTATCTCTCTGTATGTTCACTTGGAAAGGTCTCTAAAAAATTGCCGCTTTTGTTTGCACCTACATTCCAATAAGCTCTCTAAATCTCACTCCATATATATAATCAATTTTGTTTTGTTTTGTTGTAACTACCAAATTGATATAACACAATCGTCCACACACATAAAGTAATAATAATTCATATAAAAAATAAAATTTCAGCATACGGAATCATCATTAATTTAAATATAATAGGAAATGTGCCCGTACGTTGCAACGGGTGAAAAAATATAAAAAATTGCAATGACACATGGTTGAGAAAAGAGTTATGGCAACAGAACAAGAGTGATAAAAATATTTTGCACAATCTGACCAAACTTATCAAGAGTCTAAGATTTATAAGAATATGAAACAAGAACAATCGGTTGAAAGAACCAAATGAACATATAACTCTTGTTCTTTCTTCTAACCGTGTTTATGTGAGATGACCTTAATAATTGATTTGTTGATCCAACTAAAAATAAAAAATTTAGTTTGTGCAAAAAAAGAACACCAAAAAAAATTTATTCGTTAAACTGATGTTCTAAAAAGGAAATATTCAATCAATAGAGGGCAAGTTCCGAAACTTGGGTACTACCTCCATCCCAAGGCTTAAGGCCTATATTTTTTTCAGCAAGTTAAACTATGTTAAGTTTGATTAAGTTTTTATAAAAATCATTAACATGTAAAATATAAAATTAATATTATTAAATAGATAATAAAATATATTTGAATGTGCTATCTACAAAATATTATATCCAGCTTTACTTGCTTTGACTTTACTTGTTTTGACTTTTCTAAAAAAAAATATAAGCCTTAAGCATTCGGATGAAGATAGTATTAGTTAAATAGTGGATTTCCTCTTAGAATAAAAGATCGACAGGGTCACACCATGAAAAAATCTATTAATCGGTAGTACTCCTAGTTGCATTTTGGTTGTAAGCTTGCTTCGTTGAATGACCCCAAAATCGTAATACTGCAAAACTTAAACATAACCAATCGCTCCGGTGCTCCACATTGCCAAGCTGCTTCCTACGCCATACATACGGCGGGCAGCAGCTGCAGCCAGAAGAGTAGCATCGAGATAAGGCAGTCCTGACTTCACGAGGCTAGATGGCTTGAGAAAGAGATAGGAATTAAAAGTGTACAGTCGAATTCTGAAGATCGTTAATGAAATCACTGAATTTCTGAGGATTGCTCCTCTTCCTCAGCTCGCATTGGTGTCGCGTGCGACCCCGCGTCATTGCCACCTGAAGAAATCGAGCAAATCCAGCTTTGTATTGGCAGCCGTACATAGCTTGCTAGCTCAGAAAAATCAATCGGCAGTATTGAGTTAGCTTTTTTAAGTGAGCATTGCTCAATGCGAGATTGCATCAGCAGCAAAACTGATTCAGCTCACGTGATTGCTCTCCTCCAAAAAAAAAAAAATGGGGAAATTGGAGAGTCGATGCTAATTTGGGAAATTGGAGGGTCCACGCATCTAAGGCTAACAGGCGCGGCTGCGTGCGGGTAGCCCGTGGAGCTCGGCCATGGTGGCCGTGAACGCGACCCCTGACATCGGCCGGCTGGGAGGATGCTGATTCTCCTCTCCCGCCTGCTTTGAGATGCCGCTCGCCAGGTCCTCATCGACCGAAGGACATCGGCCGGATGGGAGGATGCCGACGGCGTGGAGGAGGAACTTTTCTTCGAGAGAAGGTTCTCCGGCTGAGAGATCCGCTGCTATAGAGGCCCGGTCATGGCCGTGGTGGGGGTGAGGGGAAACAAAACCGGTGGAGATACGCGTGTACTCGTTGTCCGCCCCGAAACGAAACAGGCGCCTCTGGTACCAATCCAGCGCCGGGCGGCCGGGGATCATGTTCGTTGCCTCTGTGCCGTGTTTTGGAAGCTCTCAGCGGTGAGGACAGAAAATAAGACGGAGCGCTGCGCCTCCGGCCACTCCTGAGCTTGCCGGATCCACCCGTTCCGTCGCCGTTACCTTGATCCGTAAGCCATCCGCGATGCTGAACTTCCAAGGAAAGAGCCGCGGGCTCTAGTTTTTATTCCGTGGGAGACGGAGGAGGCGGTCGGATTGGGATGAGAAAAAGAACGAAGCATGAATACAGCGAGCCTGGCCGGCGGCGGGAGGCCCGCGACTATGCGAAGGAGAGGAGAGAAAAGAAAAATCGAACCAAACGAACCGGTATCATGGCATTATGCTGTATTATGCGATTTAGTGAGAGGGCAAAACGGTCCCAAAAAAAGCGTTGACGAAAATTTTGGCAGAAACCTTAGCTCCTTTATTATTAGGTATAGACTAGGAAATATGCCCGCGCGTTGCTGCGGAAATATCTTATGCATTACACAGGATTGATCTTATCAGTATAGTATGATTTGATCCTTCTGCGCAGTCACTCATACGTCGCTTCGAGACATCGTAACATCACATGTTGATGATAAGTTTTACACCGGAATTTATAGTTATTTAGATTTTAAGGGGCAGTGGTATAGGACCTACAACTCAAATACCCATTTAATTATGCAACGATATATTCCGTCCATAAATAAATCAAATCAAATTCGGTGCAGATGAAGGATTATGGTAGAGGAGAGGGCATCTGATATTTAGTTGCGCAATCGCGTAGCTAGAATAGGGGTTCACATATCATATGATCTGCCCTTCGATCTTTTTAGCCAAGAAACTTTTGTGGAAAGTAAATAAATAAGCCTGCAAAAAGTTCTAACCGGCACGGTAAATGCTCTTTTCATGGGAGTGAATCAGGATACCAACAAATCGTAGTGGCTTCTGAACTATTATGAAGTGATAAAACGGGCACCACAGCCAAGTGAAAAAAAGTGCACACCTGCAACACTAAGTTCAGCTTGAGGATTATGTACCTCATCATGCCAACGTACGTGTTGCCGGAAGGTCTCGCCGCGCGGCTCCAGTTTTTGTCTGGCGTCGTGGCCGTAGCAGACGTCTCCATGCCATCCATCAAGCGCGGCGGCATCGCTACTCGGGACGACATATGCCGTTTCAGGGTGATGCCAAATCCATAGTCCTTGTAATATTCGAGTAGATGGCCGAGCGACGGCCATGTTTCTCGGCTGCTCTAGATGCGATCGAGTTCGTCTCTGGCCGTGGTTGGCGACACGCCGACACCGGCCAGCATGCCGGCCACAGGCGTCGCATATATGCCTCCTCTGTTTAGTCTAGGTCTCCATGCGTCCGTCCATGAGTCCATATCCTGGCGCCTTGTTTATATAGGCATATGCAGCAGGTCTTGGCGAAAGGCGGTGGGCAAGGCGTTCGTCACCGTGTTGGACTCCCCGATCAGTTTAGATTTTAGCTTTTCTCCTTTGTCGTGAACTGCACGCATCTAATCGATCGCGCGTCATAGTATATACAGGTAGCCGGAGTTTTAGACGTGCACGGGCAGATTACGTCTAGCTCGGATGCCTACGGAACCGGATCGAGGCAGCTTGCCAATCTTTTAATGTTTGTGCATACGTCCAGCATGCCACGTGTATTGCCTCTACATGCAAGTCTGGCTCAGGTATGGGCCCAGGCATGCGGGCATACGGCCTTTCTAGCAAGCTAGCTCGTTTTGCGCGAAAGTTTGGCCTGCTGGACCCAGGCGACGGGGTGATCGAGCGAGCTCGTTTTGCGAACGACAAAACGAACCGGTATCTAACATAAGCGGTGGCATTCCTTGTAATTCAACTGAAAAGTAAGAGTAATTTTAAAACGGACGAAAATTCTAGGGAGAAACCTTCCTTCCTTTATTAGTAGGTATAGATTCCTTGTAATTCAACTGAAAAGTAAGAGTAATTTTAAAACGGACGAAAATTCTAGGGAGAAACCTTCCTTCCTTTATTAGTAGGTATAGATTATGCGTGTTGCAGCAGAGAAAATTGCTGACGAAGCGGACTGAAATAATTCCCGAAGGAACTTGCGTGCGAGCGCGGGAGAACTGCACGCGGTAAAATGGGGCGCGCATGGGGGAAATTGGGCCTGGGAGCTGGCTTAAGCTGCGAGGTAGGGCTTGATTTGGGATGAATCAAACACACATCTCCCATCCCCTCCTCTGCTAAAGCTTCTGGCAGGGTCGATGGGACTGAAGCAAAGCGCTTGGCTGGTTCGGCCGCCCTACAACTCCTGATTTGGGACCAATCTGCTGGTAATTTGTCTAGGTATTGCTAGTTTTTGGGCCTACAACTCCTGATTCTCCTGGTTTTTTGTCACTCTGTTGACTAAGTCAGCAACGCTTAAGCACCGCTTAAGCATGCATAAATCGCATAAGCGCTGAGCGGAAGGCAACCGCACCGATTACGCTTTACGCTTTCTTGAACCTTGGAAATAATACAAAGAAAGTGGGCATCTTGCCATGTGAAATCATGTCAAGCAAATGGTCCATAGATCATAGGATCTTGTATCATCTCAAAAGAAAGTGTTACCTACATCACTTCTAATCATGTTTGCACTTCTGGGCCAACTTGATCCGAATTGTCTTATATCTTGTATCAATAAAGACAAGAAACATTTCAATAGGACTGGAAAACTTCAGAATGTAAGTTATTTGAGAAGTAGAACTCATACAAGAATAAGGACAAAAAGTTATCTTGGTCAAACTTTACATGCCATTTTCAAAAGTTTAGTTTCATGGACAGCCTCCGAGTTAGTAAAACAAGGAAAGAAAGGCCAATGCTCCAGTTAGCTATCCTACTCTCAGTCTCACTATAAGAGAGAAATTCCAAGGCTTCAAGGAATCTACACATGTACATGAAAATACAATATGCTAAACAGAAATTTCAACTTAGCATTCAGATAACACATCTAACCCACAACAACACTCATTTAGTCGACATATACGAAGCTAACTTTGATCCCTAGTTAAAAACTCAAAATTTACACCGGTAAGCTAGAGACATGACCATATAAATCCATAAAAAAAAGGTTAACTATGCAAGGGAAGAATCCAGCAATAGTTCATGTATCCAATCCCTCACCGAGGCATGTTCAATCAAGGATAATAAGCCATCAATATACTTAAGCTGATGTACCTATACTGTATGGTAGCTAACAATGGAGTGATTTTGCTTCAAATCAATCGATATCACCGAATGTGACCTGTAAGTGATTAAGAAAAAACATGCAGTCATGTTAAGTGAATGGACTCCTACCCTGTGACTGCAATCCGACAGGGTCAGGGACTTTATCATCCTCGCCCAGGATCTCATGGTATCCCTTTGTAGGTTAGCTTGGTACACTTTTGCGGCGCTTTGTTGGACGCTCTGCGTAACAAGTTAGCCATGGAGGTGTCAACACCCGGATTTTTAAGTCCAGATGCCTATTATGCCATACATCGCAATCCCAGGAATATTGTTTTTGCGAGACATAATAGATTGATATCACAGAACATCATTCATTACAAACCATAATTGTCTTACATCACAGGATCACATGATCCAGTCTTAATATAACAAGAGTTGATCTAATGATCAATTACAAAACCAACAGCGGAAGAAACGTAGTAGCGGTCCATCTATTTCACAGGCAACGCTTGACGTCAGGAGTAGTCCTAGTTATCATAGACATCCTGCTGTCCATCTTCACGGTAATGTTGCTCCTCTTCATAGTCTGGCCATTTGAATAGCCAGGGACACAGCCATGAGTACTTTAAAGTACTCGCAAACTAATACTAGTGTAAGCACTATCTACAATGGTAAGGGGGTTCTAAGCTCTAGGTTTATTTGCATAAAGCCAGTTTTATTTCATAAGCACTTAGTAATAAAAGACTCTTCATTTGCCTAACTTAACTCAAGTGGGAACATTAGTGTCATTCCCACAACTCATTGTGATTCAAGTCAAAGTCACAATTCAAGTCAGGTCACAATTCACCAGTCACATTCTGAAAAGTTCTGATGACGGAACAGTATGGCCTTTCCAACTATCCATGACCGCGGACGCGGCTATTCGAATAGGTTTACACTCTGCGGAGGTTGTACACTTGTGCCACAACTTTTGATTACATCCGTCAGGAATAGCCCTGAATAATCATACTCAGTATGCGGATCATCAACTAGAATCTTTCACTTACATACCCTAGTATAGGCACCTCTCCCCATGAGCTTGGCCTCCCAGTGATGCCAATCTGCCATCCTGGGAACTGCACAGGGCTTGGGCCGGACATTCACCTCTTTTCAACGTCGTTTCTTTTTATTGTGGAGGCAGCTTTCGGCATAACCCCGATGACGCTTGTTTAGAGGGAACCCATACTAAAGTACATAAACTTCCAGCTAAGCCCTACCCATAATCAGGTATTGTGGGGTACCTTAAAAATTGGAATGGTATCGCATCCGAACCCAACCATCAGTTTTTGTCAAATTCACCAGGTCATATAAGTCATATTCACCTTCAAAATCTCTCCATAGAATGACTCATCATTCCAAGGTTTTCAAAGTCATTTGATTCACATGTTTCCCATCTAGAGTAGTCAATTTTAGTTTAGCACTAGCAACTAGCCATGAGGAGTGCTAACTAACTTGTAGTTCTCTAGGCTAACTACGATACTCTTGCAAAACTTCATATCTAGACCAAAGTGAACTATGAATATAAATAGACTTTGATAAACCAAAGTAAAGCTTGTAAAGAATAAAACTTGGGATTGGATCCTAAAAATAATAATAGTGCAATCATGCCTTGCTCTAGTAGAGCTTTGCATTAGAGTGACTTGCAAGAGTATAGCTTGCCTTGGTTGGTGTACTGATCAAAGTGGTCTTCTTCTTCCTGGAAGTAGACCTCCTCCTCCTGGTACTCCTCTGTACTAGCGTCTAAAAACGGATACGAGGTAACAATCACCAAACAAGCTTAAGAGCTAGACTAAGCACACACAAGGTTCACACAAGCTAATTCTATCATCACAATACTAGTAACATGTTGGTTGACTTTGTTTCCTTTTTAAGAAAAATAATTTCCTCTCATTACAAATATTGATTTAGGGTTTCTCTTTAGTTCCTGGAGAAATAATTTCCTCTCATTGAATCTTGTTAAGATTTAAGTTCCTCAAAGAAATAATGTATGAACCCAAGTTGACCAAGGTCAACAATTCATAATTATCATTTGGGAAAATGATTTAAATGAGGTAAAGTACCTCATGCAATTTAACACTACCATACTTATAATTTAATATCACCAAATAATTCAATATGAGATTATGTAGACCATGGTCACTACCTCATGTTGAGTTACTTGAGACCAGATTTAAATGAGGGAGTACCTCTCATATGATTTAACAAATAGTTTTGGAAAAATTTAAATGGACTAGAAATAGCCATAAAGCCATTTACTATTTTAGCCCATGATCATACAAAGTAACCATGTGATATTTTTACATAAACAGGTAGAGTATGTGAAATGTGATTTATGAGAGTTGGAATCAACTCAAAAGCATTTTTGGTTTATTTTTAAATAAAGTTTGAAGTTTGAAAAGGCCCTGCCTTGTTATTTTTGTCACATTAATTCTACAAAAGATCAAAGGTTGAGACCAGTGGGGTTGGGTAGATCTTTTCACAAGCTTTCCAACCATATGAAATTCATCAAATTTGGTTTAGCCAATTTGATTCTATTAAAATTTGAAAAACCATCTGTGAGCAAATTTGATTTAAATCAATTATTCGAATTTGAAAACTTGGGCCAGCGCGGGAAACTAACTGGGCCGAAACGGTTTAAAAAAAACAGGAAAGCCAGCCCACCACGTGTCTCGCACGCGTGGGCTGCCTGACATGTTGGGCTCCACCTATCAGCGTCTCTTACAATGCGAATCGGTAAGTTTTAAACTGCGCCGTGCGATTAGATTTGGATCAGACGGCGCACGGCCATCATCATCTCCGGCGAGAGAGGGGTACTGGCGCGGCGAGAGCAGGGGGTCGATGGCTCACCGGCGGCACGGCGATCGTCGGAGAGGTGCTGCGGTGGCGTTGTGGACGACGGCGAGGCTCCAGGAACAAACGGCAGGTCCGGGGGTGGCTTCTGGCGTCTCCTCCTTCCGCGGCGGCGTCACGGCTCCGGTGATCAAATTGAGTGGCTACGGTGGACAATCGAAGAGGGGAGGTGGTCGAGGAGGTTGAGTGAGGAGAGGGAAGTGAGCTGGTGTGAAGAAATCGAGCGGGGGAGGCTCCCTTTTTATAGCGGCGGATCGAGGCCGTGTACTGCGGCGAAGTCGACCACGACGACATGGCTACAGGGCGCTAGCGAGCTAGGCGAGGGCGTGGCGCTGTTCAGCGGGTCCTGGCGGTCCTCCTAGCGGCAATGGCGCGGCTGGGCGGTGCCTAATGCGGTCGGGCGCTTGCAGTGTTCTGCGCGGCAGTGGCGGAACTTGGTTCCTTCTCCGGCGACGGCGGGCGATGGTCGGGGACAAGGAGGTGTCTGGTAGGTTCCTGGTGCAGGGGTGAAGCTCAGGGCGGAAGAGGGGGTCCAGGTGAGGTGCGAG
This sequence comes from Lolium rigidum, assembly GCF_022539505.1. Taxonomy (NCBI): domain Eukaryota; kingdom Viridiplantae; phylum Streptophyta; class Magnoliopsida; order Poales; family Poaceae; genus Lolium; species Lolium rigidum. The sequence goes on from NC_061512.1 coordinate 29,778,287, forward strand.
TCGACGAGGCGACGCGTGCTCTGGCGCGCCCGTGGGCGGCGCCCATGCCAACCCTGGCATGCCCTGGACGTCGTGGGCACGGCGTGTGCTGGTTGCGGTGGGGCTTCTCTCCGACAAGGGCTAGTCCAGGCTTGCTCAGTAGATCAAGGTGAAGCAGGGGGACAAGGTTGGCGAGGCTAGAGGTGAGAGGAGTGAGAGGGGGCATGTTGCATGTGAGGCATGGCCGGCATGGGCATGACATTGCCATGTCTGGCCATGTCTAGGGGTGCAATGCAGTAGCATTGGGTTGGAGGGGACCAGGGGACAAGGGAGAAGCAAGTTGAGTTCAAAAATTGGGCCAAACACTATTCAAAATAGTAAATTTGATTTCATCCGATTCTTGCCCACCAAGTGTTTGACACAATGGCCGCATGAAGGGAATTTTCAAATTTTTGAATGAAATTTGGTGGAGTTGATTCATATAATCAAAGGCACACAATGGTGGTGGTGGTGTGCAAAATTGAATTGGTTTGTGAAATTTCAAAATGGGTATGATCTTGAATCTGTAAAAAAGTTCCAACTTTGCTTGAGCATAACTTTGAATCTAGCAAGAATTTGCAGGGGTGTGCTTTACCAAAGTTGTTCACCTTGATGTGGTCTTGGATGAGGTGCAAAGAGTTGACAAAGTTTAGTTTAGAAATCTCTTAATACCAGGGCTCAAAGTGGGTAAGATATTAAAAATGTCACATGTGACCATTATCACATGTAACTTGTTTTTGATTTTTCTTTTGATTTGACTTTGGTTTCTTTGGTTCAAAAGTGTTTATATTGGTTTATTTAGGTTTCCCAACCATTGGCACAATTCAATATGGCCTTGGGTGAAGATTTGCAAAAATGGCCATAGCCTCATATGAGGTGATATTCCAATTTCCCTTATTCTTCTATTTTGTTCCACTTGCTTTACTTGGGCATGGTCTAGGGTCCATTTAGGGTTAGATTAGGTTTAGCAAAGGTTTCAAGCCATTTGGGTAAGGTAGAAGTGCATAGGTCAAGATTTGACATTATGGCTATATGCCATATATGCCTCTATGTATATTTTAATTTTCTTTTTGTTTCACAAAGGATTTAGTTGGTAAGGGATAGGTTGGTTTTGTTGAGGTTTTTCAAATCCTCCAACAAGGTAGCACATGGCCTAGTTCATTATTTGCAATAATAGCCATAGGCTTACATAGGCCTTTCTTCTTAATTTAATTTCTTTTTATTTTGCTTTTAACTTAGAGGGTGAAAAGAAGAGTGAGGTTTAGGGTTTAGAACCATATTCAAAACATCAAACAAACAATCATGGCCACGATCACATCCTACATGCTTGAATACTATGCATAACAAGTGAGGCAATTAAAGTTTTTGTTGGCTCCAAAAATTGGAATAAGGGAAAATGATTTTCTTCTTTGTTTTCAATTTTTGGGATGTTACAAACCCTTCCCCCTTAAACAAAATCTCGTCCCGAGATTTAAGAAAAGTTAGGATCCTAAGAGAGATTGGGTGAAAAGGGTTAACAGGAAAACATACTCTGCCTGGCCTGGGGTGCTTCCTGGGCCTCAGTGGCGTTCATACGGTAGAAACGACCGTTGCGGTTGTTCGGGTTCCTTCCGGCTGAGACACGGCGTTGCTGCTGAGCAGGTGCAGCGGCATTGGGGGCAGTCTTTGCTAGCTTCTTGGGGCACTCATTAGAGTAATGACGCACAACTCCACATTCATAACAAGTCACAGTTGACTTGTCCTTTAGGGTAAGGGGCACAGCATTGCTTCCAGTCCTTGGGGCATTGTTGGCGGCTTTCATCAGGCACTTATTAGAGTAATGACCAGTAACACCACATTCATAGCAAGTCACAGTGGACTTGTCTCTGGAGGCATGGTTGGGTATTGGGATGAGCTGCTCCAGTGATGCTATCCTCACGCGGAGGCGAGCAATGAGGTAGTCCTTCTTGGCGTGCTGATGGCGAAGTGCCTTGCGCTCCATTGCAAGGATGTTGATGGTGTCAGTCATCTTGGCATGCTCAATGTGCATCTAGTTGGCCTGGGCACGGGAGTTGTTGCGGGTAGGAGGGGCCATCTGAACAATGAGGTAGATCATAAGATAAGAGGGAAATTTCTATGGTTTGTTTGAGATAAAATTTGAAAAGTTTCAAAACTTGAGTAGTGTTGAGGGGGTAAAAACCAACAATACTTTTTCATTCATACCAAACCATCATACCTTACAAAGCTAACACACCGTTGGTTTTAAGAACCATTCATTCATTCTACGATACCAGGGACAGGATACAAAACTCACACTTAGTGCTCTCTTGCTACGAATTTACGCAAGTGCTCTAGTGATACTACTCTTCATCTGGAATGGTGGTTTCTTTGTCTTCATAGGCGAGATGCTTGTCGTTAGTATAAGGCACGGATGCTGTCCAATTCCTTGCGGGTCTTGTGCGGTATGAAGTCAAGGTGTGCAAAATTTTATGGAGCAGTACAAAGAAAAGCAGAGCATGTCTTTTTGAAAAGATCTCAAGGATAAGAGTGAGAATAAGTTTTCATAAATGTTCACTTCATTTGTTTTGAAACTATGTTTTTCAGACGTCCATTCTAACTAGGGTCTCCTAAGGTCAAACAATGGCTCTGATACCAACTTGTCAACACCCGGATTTTTAAGTCCGTATGCCTATTATGCCATACATCGCAATCCCAGGAATATTGTTTTTGCGAGACATAATAGATTGATATCACAGAACATCATTCATTACAAATCATAATTGTCTTACATCACAGGATCACATGATCCAGTCTTAATACAACAAGAGTTGATCTAATGATCAATTACAAAACCAACAGCGGAAGAAACGTAGTAGCGGTCCATCTGTTCCACAGGCGCAACGCTTGATGTCAGGAGTAGTCCTAGTTATCATAGACGTCCTGTTGTCCATCTTCACGGTACTGTTGCTCCTCTTCATAGTTTGGCCATTTGAATAGCCAGGGACACAGCCATGAGTACTTTAAAGTACTCGCAAACTAATACTAGTGTAAGCACTATCTACAATGGTAAGGGGGTTCTAAGCTCTAGGTTTATTTGCATAAAGCCAGTTTTATTTCATAAGCACTTAGTAATAAAAGACTCTTCATTTGCCTAACTTAACTCAAGTGGGAACATTAGTGTCATTCCCACAACTCTGTTGTGATTCAAGTCAAAGTCACAATTCAAGTCAGGTCACAATTCACTAGTCACATTCTGAAAAGTTCTGATGACGGAATAGTATGGCCTTTCCAACTGTCCATGACCGCGGACGCGGCTATTCGAATAGGTTTACACTCTGCAGAGGTTGTACACTTGTACCACAACTTTTGATTACATCCGTCAGGAATAGCCCTGAATAATCATACTCAGTATGCGGATCATCAACCATAACCTTTCACTTACATACCCTAGTATAGGCACCTCTCCCCATGAGCTTGGCCTCCCAGTGATGCCAATCTGCCATCCTGGGAACTGCACAGGGCTTGGGCCAGACATTCACCTCTTTTCAACGTCGTTTCTTTTTATTGTGGAGGCAGCTTTCGGCATAACCCCGATGACGCTTGTTTAGAGGGAACCCATACTAAAGTACATAAACTTCCAGCTAAGCCCTACCCATAATCAGGTATTGTGGGGGTACCTTAAAAATTGGAATGGTATCGCATCCGAACCCAACCATCAGTTTTTGTCAAATTCACCTGATCATATAAGTCATATTCACCTTCAAAATCTCTCCATAGAATCACTCATCATTCCAAGGTTTTCAAAGTCATTTGATTCACATGTTTCCCATCTAGAGTAGTCAATTTTAGTTTAGCACTAGCAACTAGCCATGAGGAGTGCTAACTAACTTGTAGTTCTCTAGGCTAACTCTGATACTCTTGCAAAACTTCATATCTAGACCAAAGTGAACTATGAATATAAATAGACTTTGATAAACCAAAGTAAAGCTTGTAAAGAATAAAACTTGGGATTGGATCCTAAAAATAATAATAGTGCAATCATGCCTTGCTCTAGTAGAGCTTTGCATTAGAGTGACTTGCAAGAGTATAGCTTGCCTTGGTTGGTGTACTGATCAAAGTGGTCTTCTTATTCCTGGAAGTAGACCTCCTCCTCCTGATACTCCTCTGTACTAGCGTCTAAAAACGGATACGAGGTAACAATCACCAAACAAGCTTAAGATCGAGCTAGACTAAGCACACACAAGGTTCACACAAGCTAATTCTATCATCACAATACTAGTAACATGTTGGTTGACTTTGTTTCCTTTTTAAGAAAAATAATTTCCTCTCATTACAAATATTGATTTAGGGTTTCTCTTTAGTTCCCTGGAGAAATAATTTCCTCTCATTGAATCTTGTTAAGATTTAAGTTCCTCAAAGAAATAATGTATGAACCCAAGTTGACCAAGGTCAACAATTCATAATTATCATTTGGGAAAATGATTTAAATGAGGTAAAGTACCTCATGCAATTTAACACTACCATACTTATAATTTAATATCACCAAATAATTCAATATGAGATTATGTAGACCATGGTCACTACCGCATGTTGAGTTACTTGAGACCAGATTCAAATGAGGGAGTACCTCTCATATGATTTAACAAATAGTTTTGGAAAAATTTAAATGGACTAGAAATAGCCATAAAGCCATTTCCTATTTTATCCCATGATCATACAAAGTAACCATGTGATATTTTTACATAAATAGGTAGAGTATGTGAAATGTGATTTATGAGAGTTGGAATCAACTCAAAAGCATTTTTGGTTGATTTTTAAATAAAGTTTGAAGTTTGAAAAGGCCCTGCCTTGTTATTTTTGTCACATTAATTCTACAAAAGATCAAAGGTTGAGACCAGTGGGTTGGGTAGATCTTTTCACAAGCTTTCCAACCATATGAAATTCATCAAATTTGGTTTAGCCAATTTGATTCTATTAAAATTTGAAAAAGCATCTGTGAGCAAATTTGATTTAAATCAATTATTCGAATTTGAAAACTTGGGCCAGCGCGGGAAACTAACTGGGCCGAAACGGTTTAAAAAAAATAGGAAAGCCAGCCCACCACGCGTCTCGCACGCGTGGGCTGCCTGACATGGTGGGCTCCACCTGTCAGCGTCTCTTACAACGCGAATCGGTAAGTTTTAAACTGCGCCGTGCGATTAGATTTGGATCGGACGGCGCACGGCCATCGTCATCTCCGGTGAGAGAGGGGTACTGGCGCGGTGAGAGCAGGGGGTCGACGGCTCACTGGTGGCGCGGTGATCATCGGAGAGGTGCTGCGGTGGCGTTGTGGACGACGGCGAGGCTCCAGGAACAAACGGCAGGTCCGGGGGTGGCTTCTGGCGTCTCCTCCTTCCGCGGTGGCGTCACGGCTCCGGTGATCAAATTGAGTGGCTACGGTGGACAATCGAAGAGGGGAGGTGGTCGAGGAGGTTGAGTGAGGAGAGGGAAGTGAGCTGGTGTGAAGAAATTGAGCGGGGGAGGCTCCCTTTTTATAGCGGCGGATCGAGGCCGTGTACTGCGGCGAAGTCGACCACGGCGACATGGCTACAGGGCGCTAGCGAGCTAGGCGAGGGCGTGGCACTGTTCAACGGTTCCTGGCGGCAATGGCGCGGCTGGGCGGTGCCTAACGCGGTCGGGCGCTTGCAGTGTTCTGCGCGGCAGTGGCGGAACTTGGTTCCTTCTCTGGTAGGTTCCTGGTGCAGGAGTGAAGTTCAGGGCGGAAGAGGGGGTCCAGGCGAGGTGCGAGTCGACGAGGCGACGCGTGCTCTGGCGCACCCGTGGGCGGCGCCCATGCCAACCCTGGCATGCCCTGGACGTCGTGGGCACGGCGTGTACTGGTTGCGGTGGGGCTTCTCTCCGACAAGGGCTAGTCCAGGCTTGCTCAGTAGATCAAGGTGAAGCAGGGGGACAAGGTTGGCGAGGCTAGAGGTGAGAGGAGTGAGAGGGGCATGTTGCATGTGAGGCATGGCCGGCATGGGCATGACATTGCCATGTCTGGCCATGTCTAGGGGTGCAATGCGGTAGCATTGGGTTGGAGGGGACCGAGGGACAAGGGAGAAGCAAGTTGAGTTCAAAAATTGGGCCAAACACTATTCAAAATAGTAAATTTGATTTCATCCGATTCTTGCCCACCAAGTGTTTGACACAATGGCCGCATGAAGGGAATTTTCAAATTTTTGAATGAAATTTGGTGGAGTTGATTCATATAATCAAAGGCACACAATGGTGGTGGTGGTGTGCAAAATTGAATTGGTTTGTGAAATTTCAAAATGGGTATGATCTTGAATCAGTAAAAAAGTTCCAACTTTGCTTGAGCATAACTTTGAATCTAGCAAGAATTTGCAGGGGTGTGCTTTACCAAAGTTGTTCACCTTGATGTGGTCTTGGATGAGGTGCAAAGAGTTGACAAAGTTTAGTTTAGAAATCTCTTAATACCAAGGCTCAAAGTGGGTAAGATATTAAAAATGTCACATGTGACCATTATCACATGTAACTTGTTTTTGATTTTTCTTTTGATTTGACTCTGGTTTCGTTGGTTCAAAAGTGTTTGTTATTGGTTTATTTAGGTTTCCCAACCATTGGCACAATTCAATATAGCCTTGGGAGAAGATTTGCAAAAATGGCCATAGCCTCATATGAGGTGATATTCCAATTTCCCTTATTCTTTTATTTTGTTCCACTTGCTTTACTTGGGCATGGTCGTGGGTCCATTTAGGGTTAGATTAGGTTTAGCAAAGGTTTCAAGCCATTTGGGTAAGGTAGAAGTGCATATGTCAAGATTTGACATTATGGCTATATGCCATATATGCCTCTATGTATATTTTTATTTTCTTTTTGTTTCACAAAGGATTTTGTTGGTAAGGGATAGGTTGGTTTTGTTGAGGTTTTTCAAATCCTCCAACAAGGTAGCACATGGCCTAGTTCATTATTTGCAATAATAGCCATATGCTTACATAGGCCTTTCTTCTTAATTTAATTTCTTTTTATTTTGCTTTTAACTTAGAGGGTGAAAAGAAGAGTGAGGTTTAGGGTTTAGAACCATATTCAAAACATCAAACAAACAATCATGGCCACGATCACATCCTACATGCTTGAATACTATGCATAACAAGTGAGGCAATTAAAGTTTTTGTTGGCTCCAAAAATTGGAATAAGGGAAATTGATTTTCTTCTTTGTTTTGAATTTTTGGGATGTTACAGGTGGGGAAGACGATCTCCAGCCCTGCTGACGCCTTGTACAAAATATCTATATATATGCAGAGTTGGAGGGTTCCGGTCAGACGGAGAGCTCTTCTGGACGAGGTGCGGTATGGGGTTAAGCGACTCCACGCAAGGACAAGGAGGGAAGGACAAGATGCAGCGGCGCCATAGTTGCTTCTTCCGTTATGCTTGTTCTTTGTATCATCTTGGGTGTGTGCACTAGTAGAAAAAGGGGCTTCCATCCCAACCCATTAGTCCCCAAAGATTTTGGCCCGGGACTAATGGGGTCATTAGTCCCGGTTCGGCAGGGGAATCGGGACTAAAACTCTGGGCCCAACGGCCTCCGTTGACAGCTGGTGTATGGCCAGACCTTTAGTCCTGGCTGGTCTGGCCAACCATGACTAAAGGTGCTCAGGCCTGGCCCGAGAACCATTAGTCGCGGTTGGCCAGACCAACCGGGACTAAAGGCCCAACACTATAAATACTGCTTGCAGCACACTTTGCTTGTGTGTGAGCCACTTGGTGTTTCACTTCTATTCACAAGGGGTGGTGGGTTTGGCTTTTATCCTCTTATGCACAAGAGGTGTTCGATGAAATGCCCAAGAGCATGATGCCACTTGTGTTCACATAAAACAAACATGATATGAAGTGTCCGAGCCACACTTAAGCTTTCTCATTTATTTTTCCTCCTCGGTCGCGGTTAGCAACTTGAACCTTTCATGTGTCATTGATAAATATGCATGTGTAGTTCATAGTTTAATTTCTATTATTTCTAGCTATTTAGTTTAACAAATGCATGATGGTTAATTATATACTTTATATAATAATAATGCAGATGAATCGGCAATGGATGTACGGTAACCGACTCTGTGACGAGTTCATTACGGGTTTGAATGATTTCCTCGATGTGGCTAATGCGAACAAGCAGGGGGGTTTTGTTATCTATCCATGTGCTGCCTGTAAGATTCAGAATGGTTACTCTTCCTCAAGAACCATTCACGTCCACCTGCTTCGGCACAGTTTCATGCCAAGCTATAATTGTTGGAGCAAGCATGGAGAAAGAGGGGTTAGAATGGAAGAAAATGAAGAAGGGGATGATGACAACTATCATGATCATTTCGGTGATACTTTCATGGAGGATGCTGAAGGAGGGGAAGCAGAAGGGGAAGGTGAAGGGGAAGGTGAAGAAGAGGCACGTGATGAGCCCGCTGATGATCTTGGTCGGACCATTGCTGATGCACGGAGAGACTGCGAAACTGAAAAGGAGAGGTAGAATTTGGATCGCATGTTAGAGGATCACAAAAAGTTGTTGTACCCAGCATGCGATAATGGTCTGAAAAAGCTGGGCTGCACACTGGATTTGCTGAAATGGAAGGCACGGGAAGGTCTATCTGACTCAGGATTTGAAAAGCTGCTGAAAATGATGAAGAATATGTTTCCAAAGAATAACGAGTTGCCCGCCAGTACGGACGAAGCAAAGAAGGTTGTCTGCCCTCTAGGTTTAGAGGTTCAGAAGATACATGCATGCATTAATGACTGCATCCTCTACTGTGGTGAATACGAATATTTAAATAAATACCCGTTATGCACTGCATTGCGTTATAAGATCAGAGGAGATGACCCTGGTGACGATGTTGAGGGCGAGAAACCTAGGAAGAGGGTCCCCGCCAAGGTGATGTGGTATGCTCCTATAATACCACGGTTGAAACGTCTGTTCAGGAACAAAGAGCATGCCAAGTTGTTGCGATGGCACAAAGAGGGCCGTAAGTCGGACGGGGAGTTGAGACACCCCGCTGATGGAATGCAATGGAATGCAATGGAGAAAGATCGACAGAGAGTTCATAGATTTTGCAGGTGACGCAAGGAACTTAAGATTTGGTCTAAGTACATATGGAATGAATCCTTTTGGCGAGCAGAGCTCCAATCATAGCACCTAGCCCGTGACTCTATGCATCTACAACCTTCCTCCTTGGTTGTGCATGAAGCGGAAGTTCATTATAATGCCAGTGCTCATCCAAGGCCCGAGGCAACCCGGCAACGACATCGATGTGTACCTAAGGCCATTAGTTGATGAACTTTTACAGTTGTGGGGCAGACCTGGTGTACGTATGTGGGATGGGCACAAAGAAGAGGAATTTGACCTACGAGCGTTGCTTTTCGTAACCATCAATGATTGGCCTGCTCTTAGTAACCTTTCGGAACAGACAAATAAGGGATACAAGGCATGCACACACTACTTACATGAGACTGAAAGTATATATTTGGATAATTGTAAGAAGAATGTGTACTTGGGGCATCGTCGATTTCTTGCCCGACATCATTGACATAGGCATCCCCAATGGGCCTGCCGAAGATGGTACCCGGGGTTTACTGAAGGCCCACGACCCGAAGATTACGAAGCCCGGAAGCCCAATCAAGCATTGATATGGAAAATAGATATATTAGGAAGTCTTGATGTAATACGAGAAGGACCCGTGTAAACCTTCCGAAATTTGTAACTTGTATGATACGAAAACCTCGGTTCTACCTCCTATATAAAGGGGAGCCGAGGGAGCAATAGAGGAATCGAATCATTGTCAACACAACCCTAGTTTTTTAGCAGTCGAGCACCTTTTCGCCTGAAACCTTCAAGATCTACTTGCCCTCTACATTCCGCGAAACCCTAGTCTACAATCCGTAGGCATTGACAAGTCGATACCTTGTCAATTGACGTCGTCTGTGGGAATTAGAGGCGACAAGGAGCTGATCTCGATGGCACGTTCAACATCGTCGACATCATCGGTGGCAAGCAACGCAATGGACGGAGGTAAACATATCAAAACTGGTCTCGTTGATTTTGTTCCTCACCCTCCCGCCCGTTTGGATGCATATGCCGATCTGGAGGAGTCAATGGAGGTGACGTTTGGAAATTTCCACTTCTGCGTCGGGAGAGAAGGATCACATCACCTAGCGGCACCGATTTTTTCGGGACCGTTAGCGGTTGGTTCCGATTTCGCGGGATCATAATCGTTAATCAAGTCAAGTGACGAGGAAACTTTGTCGGCAAGCTACGTCAGACCCACCACTGGCTGTTCGGCGGGATGTCTTTCGGGTCGTTCACGAACTCCGATCTGGACAGCGACTTGGAAAGCATCGACAGCTTCAACTTCATCGATAGATCCACTTTTATTCGGGAGGTCTTCACCGATCATTACGACGGTGTGACCGACCCCGAAGATAGACATACAATGCCAACATACCATCAAGTCTGTGCAATCGGCGACTCAAGTCGTCCAGCTGATGAAGCATCAGAGGCTTTCGATGATTTGGGAAATCCATACATCGATCCCGCTGATCTCACACGAGGATTGGGAAGCAAGTACGTCGGGCCTACACCTCGCCAAAAGTTACAACTTCCGCAAGCAGCTTGGGACAAGGCGACAAGAGCCATGAACGACATAGAACCGATGACTACCACGGCCACGGTGGAAGAACTGCAAGTATATCAATATAGACTCGCGCGTGCTAACCGAGAATTGGAAAAACAAAGGGTGATACTCGAGCAAAGAAAAGCTGCAGCCTCCGCGTCGAGCAGGCGAAGAGCTGAGCAGAGTCGACAGTCAGGAACTTCGGGAGATAACCATAGAGCAGCTCGCAATAGAGCAAGGTCTCGATTGGATCATATACCCGAAGGCGAGTGGGAGCACCTTGATATGTCCTTCATGTCGATAGATACAAGAGGAAATATCATCCCCAAAACACCAGAAGCCGGATATATGGCGACTCAGGCTTATATATTGGCATCCAGGCCACCTCCTGGAGATCCAAGAGAGGTGTTATACAACATGGCTATGGCAGGAGTTGGAGCCATGGAAACAGCGTTCGCAAGTACAAGCGCACCACCTGAAGGTGCCCCAAGGCGAAATAGTCCTCGACCCGATGTAGTAACGCAAGATCCTCCAAGGACAGGCGACGCGAGAGACACAACGACGCAAGCACGAGTCGATAGAGCACGGCAAGAAAGGAGAGGATGTCGGCATTCACCAGAAGTAGATGAGGAAGATATGTGTGGGCTCCCTTGCTTCACTCGACGAGTTCGTAAAACTCGGGTCCCGTCTGGATTTAAACTACCCAACAACTACAAAAAATTCTATGGTTTGCAAGATCCTGAGGAATGGTTAGTTGACTACCTGGAGACAGTAAAATTGACAGGTGGAACCAAAGCAACGGCCATGCAGAGCATCCAGGTCCACCTAAGTGGAGCCGCCAGATTATGGATAAAAAAGTTACCAGCAGGATCCATCGACAGCTGGGAAACTTTCGAGGATATGTTCGTGAAATTTTTTCTATCCACATGCAAGAAACCCGCATCAATAGAGCAGCTGAGGGCCTGCAGGCAGAAGTTTGATGAGCCAATGAGGACGTACATCCAGAGATGGAATATTATCAAAAATTCGGCAGAGAACATATCTGACGAAAGAGCAATAGATGCGTTTGTTGCGGGGATACGAAGAAAGGACCTAATCGAGGACTTGGGAAGGTCTAACCCGAGAACAATAGCAGCGCTCATGGAAATAGCGAATTGCTGGGCAGATGGAGAAGATGCTGATCAAAATAAATGACACAGGTCACCCGATAACGATCGCAACAGAAACAATCAAAATAGACGACGTTTTCCTCGATAGTTCTCAGACTACGATGGCCCCGGCCAAATATCGGCTGGTTTCCGAGGAAATAGTGGAGAAAATCATCGAGATGACTATCAGAGGAGTAATGAGCAGCACAGTGACTACAGGGATGCTCCCCGCTCTAACAGGCAAAATAGTGGACCAAGGTTCCAAAGGCCATATGTATCACCCAAGGATCTTTTGAATGGACCATGCCAGATGCACTTCTTTCTCGATAACACTGGGAAAAGATAGTCGGGCCATCTTCAGAAGGACTAGCGAACTTTCTTAGCATTGCATAGATATGCAGGACATGCCAACGCACAGGCAGCAAGCAGAAACCCCCAGGGGCCAACGAGCGAGATTCACCTTCCACCTCCACCCGCAATTACCGATGAAAATCGACATCAGTTGCAATTGGCGGCAACCCCAGCCAACAACGGCCCCTATATTGACACAACGGGAGCAGTGTCGATGATTCAAAAGGGTAGACCTTCGAATAGGGCCCAAAAGGTGATTTCGCGGCAAGTTTACATGGCGGAGAAGATGCCTCCACCAACGATCGAGTACTTGAACTGGTCAGCACAGGACATCGGGTTCACCCGAGCGGATCACCCACCCCAAGTTCCTCGACCAGGGAAATCGGCTTTGATTCTGCCAGCGGTGATTGCAGGATTCGACGTATCACGCGTGTTCATAGATGGAGGGAGCAGCTTAAACCTTATGTATGCAGATACATTGAGGAAGATGAACATATCTCTGGAAAATTTAACAGCAACTGACATGCGCTTCCACGGCATCACACTCGAACAACCAAGTTATCCATTGGGAAAAATCAATCTCAACGTTTAGTTTGGAACTCGAGAGAATTACAGGAGAGAGAAGCTGGAGTTTGAAGTCATGGATTTTCCGTCACAGTATCATGCCCTACTGGGACGACCCGCTTATGCCAGATTCATGGCGGTACCACACTATACATACTTATTATGGAGGCTCCCGGGACCCAAGGGCCCAATCACGGTAAAGGGGAGTTTTGCTCTGGCAGATAAGTGCGACAAGGATTTCCATAGGATGTCAGAAACTTTCGGGATGCAGGCAGAATACATGGCGTCAAGGTTAACAACTGATTATGATGTGTTGCCCGATGGAGGGAGGCCGCTTAAGGAGCCAACTTTCGACACCTCCAAGAACTCAAAGGAAGTGCAGATTCACCCAACGGATCCTAAGAAGACGACATCTATCACAACAAACATGGATAGCGAATAGGAAAGCGCGCTCGTCGAGTTCCTCCTTGAGCGCTGGAAAATCTTCGCATGGTGTCCAGCTGACATGCCAGGAGTACCCAGGGAACTTGCCAAGCACCCCCTTAATCTGGATCCAAGGGCTAGGCCAATTCGACAACCTTTGCGGCGTTTTTCGGAACCAAACCGCAAAGCTATGCTATCAGAAATTAATCGACTTCGAGAAGCAAATTTCATCAAGGAATTGCACACAGAGGCCACATGGGTAGCTAACCCAGTTCTGGTCCCAAAGAAAAACACTGATGTCCTTCGCATGTGCGTTGACCTCACGTGTCTCAATAAACATTGTCCAAAGGATCACTTTCCCCTCCCGAGGATCGATCAAATCATCGACTCCACAGTGGGATGCGAATGTCTTTCCTTCCTGGACGCGCATTCTGGTTACAATCAGATCCGCCTAAAAGAAGAAGATGAGGTCAAAACAACTTTTATAACCCCTTATGGCGTGTTCTGCTACAGAACAATGCCCTTCGGGTTGAAAAACGCGGGAGCCACCTATCAAAGGATGATGCAAAAGTGTCTCGCCACGCAGATCGGCAAGAACGTTCAAGTCTACATCGATGATGTCGTCATAACAACAAAACAGGGATTATCTTTGATTGATGATCTTCGAGAAACCTTCGACAATCTCGACAAGTTCCGCCTCAAGCTAAACCCGACGAAATGTTCCTTTGGTGTCCCTGCGGGAGAACTTCTCGGATATTTAAGAGGAATTGAGGAAAACCCTGAGAAAATACAAGCCACCGTGACAATGAGGAAGCCCACGAAGCTCAAGGAAATACAGCAGCTGACAGGACGTGTCGCAGCTTTGAGCAGGTTTGTCGCCAGGCTAGGAGAAAATGCGCTGCCCTTCTACGCGCTCATCAAGCAAGGAGAAAAGTTCAAGTGGAACGATGAAGCAGACAAAGCTTTTGAGCACCTCAAGCGCCCAATCTCGACACCCCCAATATTGGTGGCTCCAAAGGAGAAAGAACCTCTCCTGTTATACATCGCGGCTACACCTCAGGTGGTCAGCACAGTCCTTGTGGTAGAAAGGGAAGAAGAAGGAAAAATTCATGGAGTTCAAAGGGCGGTATACTTCATCAGTGAAGTTTTATCGCCTTCAAAACAGCGCCACCCGCATTATCAGAAGTTAGCATATGGAGTGTTTACGACAGCATGAAAGTTGCGCCACTATTTTTCGGCACATCCGATAATAGTGGTCAACGAGGCACCTCTATCAAACATCCTAAACAATCCAGAAGCTACAGGCCGTGTCTCCCTTTGGGGAATAGAGCTTTCCCCTCGGGACATCACGTATGAAAAACGAAAAGCAATAAAGTCGCAAATCCTACCAGATTTCGTCGCGGAGTGGATGGAGTTGCAAAACACGGGACCCCCTGATTTGTCGAGTACCTGGCATATGAACTTCGACGGGTCCAAAAGAGTAGAAGGAGCTGGAGCAGGCGTAATACTGGTGTCACCCCAAGGCGATAAACTGAAATATGTATTGCGGATGACATTCCCCAATGCATCAAATAACGAGGCAGAATATGAAGCACTCATACACGGGATGAAGATGGCAAAAGCGTGCGGCGCCACTCGGTTAAAAATCTTCGGCGATTCCCAATTGGTAGCTCAACAGGTGATGAACAAGTGTGACGCAGTCAACGACAGCAGGATAGCATACAAGGAAGTATACAATGAACTCGAGAAACTCTTCGATGGATGCGAAGTAAACCATATCAGCAGACTCAGCAATGACGAAGCCGACGTTCTGGCAAATATCGGGTCACAGTGCTTATCAATACCACCTGGTGTGTTTTGGGAAGAGATAAGCGAGAGATCAACTAAGGTGAAGAAAACACCGAAGCAGGAGAAGAAAAAAGAGAAGTCTGAGAAAGACTCGGGGGCTCTGGAAACAAACGCATCGGAAGATGACAAGGAACCACAAGAAGTTATGATGATACAAGTTCCTTGGATGCAGGTTTATGTGGCGTATATCACAAAGAAAGAGATACCCGAAGATCCGGTGGAGGCAAGACGAGTCATCCGATGATCTAAAGCCTTTACTATGGTCAAGGGAGAGCTGTACAAGCGAAGTATATCAGGAGTGTTGCAAAGGTGCGTCACACCCGAGGAAGGAAGAGTTATACTGAAGGATGTACACGAAGGAGTATGTGGCCACCATGCAAGTAGTCGAGCAATAGCAGCCAAAGTCTTCAGGGCAGGTTTTTACTGGTTAACAGCAGTAGAAGATGCAAAAGACATAGTGCGTACCTGTGATGCGTGTCAAAGATTTGCGGCCAAACCTCATTCTCCGGCAGCAGAGCTGATGCCAATACCATTGGTTTGGCCCTTTGCACAATGGGGTCTCGACATGGTGGGGAAACTACATAAAGCTTGGCGAGGAGGATACGTATATCTGCTCGTGGTTGTCGACAAGTTCACCAAGTGGATTGAAGCAGTACCAATAACTTCGGCAGATGCAGCATCGGTGGTGAGCTTCATCAAGGGTATAGTTTTTCGATTTTGTGTCCCTAATAGCATAGTTACGGACAATGGGAGCAATTTTACTTCCAAAGAATTCAAGGCATACTGTGTAGAGGTAGGCATCAAACTACACTTCGCATCGGTGGCGCATCCGCAAACCAATGGCCAAGTCGAAAAAGCGAACGGCATCATCTGCAACGGTATCAAGAAACGACTGTTAACACCATTGGAAAAAGCTCGACATACTTGGCCAGATGAGTTGCCTAGCGTGCTATGGAGCATACAGACAACACCCAACACAGCGACGCAAGAAACTCCGTTCTTCTTGGTCCATGGAGCTGAGGCGGTGCTCCCGATAGAAATAGAACATAACTCTCCAAGAGTGGCAGAGTATGATGAAGAAGTATCGAGAAAAGCGCTGGAGGACGATGTCGACGCACTTCACGAAGCCAGAGATGAGGTGTTGTCAAGGGTCGCCAAGTATCAACAGGACCTGAAAAATTACCATAGTCAGCGCTTGCGACCGAGGTCTTTTCAAGTTGGCGACTTGGTTCTTTGGCTCACAGAAGATAGCCATGAAAAATTCGAGTCTCCTTGGGTTGGACCATACATTGTCACCGAGGTGATTGCAGGAGGAGCATACAGATTGAAGGACAAGAAGACAGGGGTTGCAGAACCAAACCCCTGGAACGTGGCACAGCTTCGGCGTTTTTACGCATAGAAGCGAAGATAGAGTTATATATGTAAGCACACAATGTACTGAAAAGCTCGCGAGTTTCCAGACGCACTCTTTTTTCCTTTCAGGGCACCGAGTGGGGCTGAAAGGTTTTTAACGAGGTGGGCTCACGAGGCTACAATATAATAAAAATATTGGTGATATATATCTTTTTCGTCAGGCTCGGGTGCTTAAACCCGCAAAATCAACAATATATATTTGGCTCTTACAAAATATAGCTCGAAAATTATTTGCCTTGGTTCAAAAACCTCGCGAATAATAAACATACATACACCCACCGAAACGCTCGGGGGCTCAAGAAAAAGAAAAAACAAACTTGCTTTGACTATACATGGTTCTCGCAATATACAGATAAAGCTCGATAGGGCTCATATCAAGTCATCTATATTTATTCTTTCATCCTCCGCGGAGGCACCCATGGTATCAGCATAATGGTGTTCCTTGAAGAAAGCGGCGTCCATCCGAAGAAGATCCTCAATCATTTTCTCCGCTACGGGCGTCACCGCATCATTGATCTTGTCGACGTTCCTTCTTCTTTTTCTCAGTTTGGCGTGGCAGAGGTCAACAATGTTGGACATATCCAACTTCGGGTAGCAGATTTGTAACATGATCAAAGCAAAACGGGCGCTGGCCATCAGCTAAACCTTCACAAACTCGTGGATTTGATGAATATTCTTGAATTTCTTCATCAGAGCAGGAAGATTTTTGGGCTGAGGATTCCGAGGAAACATAGCACTGTACACCATGGCTAAGGTACTAGTGCAGAATTCAAGAAATTCTCGGACATGAGCAGCACGATCCTGGAACTGAACAATTCATCGGGTGCGATCTTCGTTGGCCCAAAAATCACTATCATTCTGTCTGGCAATCCGGAGAAGGACCTTGGATCTTGCATCAACACGTTGATCTTCGGCAGCAGCGTCCAAAAAGGAGCCTAACCACGTTAAAGGGAACAATGAGGTATGAAAAAGGCACATACGGATAGTAAAAGGAGTAATGAAGCGCAACACACCCGCCATATCTAGACTTGCGTCAGTCAACAGCTCAAGCATGTAATTTTCTTGGGTGGCAGGCTGCAAAGCTTCGGCAACTGCAGTTTCTTTCAGTTCCAGAGCTTCGTGAGCTTGGCGAAGAGCGATTTTTTCACGTTTGGAGGATTGGCGGGATTGGTCCATAATAGTGATGGTTTGTTTTTTCATGGCTTGAAGTTGTTGTCGAAGTTCAGCTAGCTCTTGTTGAATTGAGTCAGCGCACGAAGAATCGTCCAATAAAACATCGCCAGGAATCCGTTGAGGACGAGACGCGGTAGGAAAAGCAGAGGATGGTCCACCAGCCTCAGAATAGTTATCGAATACGAACTGGAAGAAGGAAATATCGACATCAATCATTCAGCAAGAATTCCCTTTTTTCATTGATAGTTGAAATATTTACATAAATTGGGTCCATTACAAAAGATGGCTTCTAGGATAGTCGCAAATCATAAGGATAGCGACAACTACAAAAGGAAAAAGAAAATACAAAGGGGTAGGTTGGTCTACTTGACCTCCGGTTTGGCAGTGCTAGCAGATGAAGAGGGTTTATGACCCAGGAAGGCAAGGATCTTCTTCGAGTGAGGCTTTGCAACCTTCACTAGGGTCTTCCATTTGTCCTTGTTCATTCCCTTGGGGTCGCCAACCTTTGCCCAGTCGACATCTTGGTGGCTGTCGGCAACCAGAGCGATGGTTCCTTCGACTCCGACCTTCAAGTTTTCCTGTCGATAAGCCAACGCAAGGTCTTCTTGAGGAAGGAAGCGTCTGACAAGCTCGGAGAAAACTTGCAGCTACATCTGCTTGGGGAAGAAATGGGGGAAAAGGCGCGTGAACGCAACCCGCGCATCGGAAATATTGGTGCGCGCCAGATTCCCGTGCAGCTCGAGGACTGAGAGGGTGTCGAGAAGACGATCCTCCTCAGCTTCGTGCAAGGTGAAATCTTCACCCATTTTTCCTGCTGGAACAAAATTCGAGTTCATCAAAATATACAGAGAACCAATCCCACAAGAAGCTTGGAAGATGAGTAAAAACTTACTAACAAACCTTCGGTTCTGAGTTTCCAAAGGAGCTATGATGGCGTTTTCGCGCGCTATCTGTTGAGAGACCTTGTCACTCAGAGCATTTTCAGCTTTGTAAAGCCTCTGGCGAAGATCTTCGATAGTAGCGGCTTCCTGCTCAGCTTTCTCGTGGGCCTTTTCGCTTCACTCAAGCTTAGCAGCGAGCTCTTCAGCGTATTTCTCCGCCCGGTCGAGGTTTTCTAAAAAAAGAAGGTCCAAAGGTGAAAAGTTGTCGTCAAAACCAAAAAGAGGTTTGCCGAGGAAAGTGGGCTATACAGAACAAAGGTGTTACCTCTCATGTCTTCGACCGCATCACGGTACCCAATAAATTGGGTCCCAAGCTTGATGAGGTGCTTCATCACAGGCTACAAAGAGCATCAAAAAACAAATTCAGAAGGGAGAAACTTCGACAAACGATAAAATATAGACTAGCAAAGCAACATAGTAAATCAAGAAAAGGAAGACTTACATCGTCCATAGCAGAAGTCGAGGAACCCCCCGCGATAATCGCATGGTTATCGCCAGCCCCAGTCCTTGCTCTTTTCGGCGCAGGGGCTTGGGGGCTGGCTGTAGGAGTCGAGGTTTCCATGACTTGTTGTGGGGGAGATGAGGATTCCTCGGCAGCACGGCGATCTTCAGAAAGAACTAAGGTGTGGGAGGTACTCGTTAGAGTCTTACCATGAACCTTGGGTTCTTCTTCCTCTTCTTCGCCACTGTCAATATAGAAAAATAAGCGATAATGAAACAACAAAGTTAAAAAAGATAACAGTAAAGAAGCTTACGAGCTAACGGAGCCTGCGTTATCATAAGGGTTAAAGGCACCCTCTTCTTCGGGTGACATTTCTTCGGCAGCAGGGTCCGTGGGCTTGGAGGTGCCGGAATCCTCGACTTCATCCCTCTTCCTCTTGTTCTTGGGAGAAACAGCGGAAGGAGGGGAGCGCGCTGATTCGGAAGCATCTGATTCAGATCTTTCGGAAGAAGTCGCGGATTTGTGAGATCCTGCGACTTCACTGTCAGGACGAGAAGGTCCTTGCGAGTCGTCAGTAACAACATCTCGCTCGTCCACCTCTCCACCTTCAGGAAGGGGAGTAAGAGAAGATAGAATTTGGTGGTTCTGCACGATGAACAAGCAACATCATGGTCAATATACAAATCAAATGAGGAAGCAGTCGACAAATAAAAGCACAACTCGAAGAATAAGCTACTTACTTCGGGAAGGCCTGGTTGCCACTATACGACTCCACGCGGTAGGTGGTTGGAACATCATGCTTCTTGCTTAACGAGGAGAAACATCGAAAGAGCTTCTCCAAATCCTTCACAGAAAGGTCCTTGGATAGGCGGTCAACATCCTTCTCGCCAGCATACATCGAGAGTGGGTTTTTGCGAGCCTGCAGCGGCTGCACCCTGATTTTAAGGAAATAGGCAGTAATTTGGACACCCGACAGTTCTTGACCGCGGGTGTTCTGCAGCTCGTGGATGCGCTTCATCAGAGCATCTGTAGTTGTTTTCTCTTCATCAGTAGCCTCGGTGTCCCATGATCGGCGCCTGAGGATTTTTGCGGCACCATCAAAAGGAGCAATGTTGTACTCTTGGGAATTGTTGTACTCCTCCTGAACGTACAGCCACCTCCTGCGCAACCCTTGAACGGAGTCGGGGAATTTGACATCAATGTAGTTAACGTCGGGACGGACGCAGATGACAACGCCACCCACATTGTAGGTGACATTGCGGGAGCTGTTGCGCCGAAGATAGAAGATGCGCTTCCACAGGCCCCAATGAAGATGGGTCCCGAGGAAGCACTCGCACAGGGTGATGAAAATCGAGATATGGAGGATGGAGTTGGGGGTCAGCTGATGCAGCTGAATCCCATAAACAAAAAGAAGTCCACGAAGGAACTCGTGGATGGGGGTGGAAAGGCCGCGAATGAGGTGGTCGATGAAAGTTACCCGATATCCAATCCGAGGCGTTGGGAAACTTTCGTCGCCGGGAAAGATCAGCGCATCCTCCTTCTTCATCAACCCAAGTTTCTTGAGGGTCTTCAGATCTTGGTTTGAGATCTTGGATCTCTCCCATCCAGAGATCTCCATCTCCTCCACCGGCGTGCTGGTCCCTGGAGCGGTATGCTTGGTGAGCTTTGTGCGCAGTGGCATTAGGGCAAACGCTGGGAGAGAAGGGAGATGCGCGGAAGTGTGAGGAGCTTAGGGACGGCAATGGCGATTTTGCAGAGAGGGGAAAAGATGAGCGGTGCAGCGAAGGGGAAGAATGAGGACGAAGGAGAAGATTTATAGCATGTTACCGATTCGTTGCGCCGTTGGATGAAAAAGGAGATGAATCTTGTGCCCTACATGTATGAAGAAGGTTATAATCATCTTTTCACTGTGAACTTACTGGACAGGCGTTACAGCGCGCGTGCCGGAGATTACGGAGGACGTGTGTCCCCCACTTGCGTGACGTGTCAACGGCGCAGGATTTTTGGACCCACAGATCAGAGAAATGACAGGGTTCGCGCCTTTCCAATGCATAGTTCGTGGCCATCATCAGCATTGACGTCGCCATAGGAAAATAGCGACCGCTGTTTCTTTCAAAATAGCAACTGGGAAATGTCGATGGACTAAATAAAATAAAATTCGGGAGCCTTTATCAAATACAAGTATTTGTGCAAATGCTCGGGGGCTACATTTATCAGAAGTTTTACTTTTGATAAGAGGATAATGTGAAGAACAGGTATATAGAGTTGTTCCAGGAAGACAAAAGTTGAGCCTACAGCCAAGTATAGATACTCGATTATAGCCTCGGGGACTACTCCCATCGGGAGCGCTGGTCGCGCACCCGATAAAAATGAAAAAGATGGGAAGCTGACAATATAGCGACAAAACAGTAAAAAGGTGAGCCTACAACCAAGTACAAGCACTTGGCTGTAGCCTCGGGGGCTACTCCCATCGAGAGCGCTGGTCGCGCACCCGATGAAATATAAACGAGTCATATTGAGCATATTCGAGTTAAAGCATAACTTTTCATATACTCCCATTGGGAAGTCAAGATAGCAAGTCATCACATGACTCGAATAAATATGCCATTCCCGCAGCCGAAAAAGGCACTCGACAATATATTCTCAGAGCACGTCCGTCGCGAAAAATCTCTGAATGCCATAATATTTTACGAAGGTAAGTCCCCGGGATCTATCCTGTGTGGCGTGGTATCGCACATGAATGCGCTCTGCTACTTTTTTCCGTATCAATAGATGCGAAGAAAAATCCTAACGGACGCGTTAGGTACCCGATAAAACATGACTAGAATTCGGATCATGGTAAGACCTTAAGCGGCACATGTTGAATTACGCCAGTATACAGGGGTCGACCTCAGGGACTTGACCTTGAAGTAGGTTCTTGCGGGATTGCCACGAGAGCAGTTAACTGGTACCTGATCCGTCAGATGAACCAGCCCCATTTACCATTATCCCTGTACAATATATGATTATTTTATAAAGATTGTCTAGTAACTCGAAGAAATGATATGTTAATTATAATGATGGAGATTTTACTCCATTCTATGATTCAAGCAAAATCTCGGGGGCTACTGATATAGGCATCCCCAATGGGCCTGCCGAAGATGGTACCCGGGGTTTACTGAAGGCCCACGACCCGAAGATTACGAAGCCCGGAAGCCCAATCAAGCATTGATATGGAAAATAGATATATTAGGAAGACTTGATGTAATACGAGAAGGACCCGTGTAAACCTTCCGAAATTTGTAACTTGTATGATACGAAAACCTCGGTTCTACCTCCTATATAAAAGGGAGCCGAGGGAGCAATAGAGAAATCGAATCATTGTCAACACAACCCTAGTTTTTTAGCAGTCGAGCACCTTTTTGGCTGAAACCTTCGAGATCTACTTGCCCTCTACTTTCCGCGAAACCCTAGTCTACAATCCGTAGGCATTGACAAGTCGATACCTTGTCAATCATAACTTAAGAAAGAAAGGCAAGCATTTCAACGGCAAGGCAGATCACCAGCCGAAGCCTACAGAACGTACTGGTGCTGATGTATTTGATATGGTCAAGGATTTGAAAGTCATCTTTGGAAAGGATCCTGGCGGACAATCAGTTCCGCAGGGAGTTGACGGGCACGCACCCATGTGGAAGAAGAAATCTATATTTTGGGAGCTAGACTATTGGAAATTCCTAGATGTCCGCTCTGCAATCGATGTGATGCATGTTACGAAGAATATTTGCGTGAACCTGCTAAGCTTCTTGGGCATGTATGGGAAGACAAATGATACAAAGGAAGCACGGTAGGACTAGCAACGTTTGAAAGACCCGGAAGACCGGCATCCAGAATGGTTTTAAGGTCATGCCAGCTACGCTCTTACCAAAGAAGAGAAGGTCATCTTTTTTGAATGCCTGAGTAGTATAAAGGCCCCGTCTGGCTTCTCGTCAAATATAAAGGTAATAATAAATATGGCAGAGAAAAAGTTCCAAAATCGGAAGTCTCACGACTGCCACGTGATTATGACGCAATTGCTTTGAGGGGGCTCCTACCAGAAAATATTCGAGTAGCCACTGTGGAGCTATGTGCATTCCTCAATGCAATCTCTCAGAAGGTAATCAATCCAGAAGATCTACCACGGTTACAGAACGATGTAGTCCAATGTCTTGTCCGTTTCGAGTTGGTGTTCCCACCATCCTTCTTCAATATTATGACGCACCTCCTGGTTCACCTAGTCGAAGAGATTTCCATTCTTGGTCCTGTATTTCTACACAATATGTTCCCCTTTGAGAGGTTCATGGGAGTATTAAAGAAATATGTTTGTAACCATGCTAGGCCAGAAGGAAGCATCGCCAAGGGCTATGGAATAGAGGAGGTAATTGAGTTTTGTGTTGACTATGATCCTGACCTTAAGCTGATTGGTCTTCCTCAATCGCGGCATGAGGGGAGACTAAGTGGAAAAGGCATGATCGGAAGGAAATCAACGATATGTATGGACGGCCATTCTATGACTGAAGCACACCATACAGTTCTACAAAATTTCAGCTTGGTGGCTCCGTACTTCGAGAAACACAAGAATATTTTACGCTCAAACAACCCGGGGAAGCCTGAATCCTGGATTACAAAGATCCACATGGAGACTTTCGGCAGTTGGTTGTGAAAACATTTAATGAGTGACAATGATGTTGAAGATCAGCTGTACATGTTGGCCAAGTCACCATCTTCCACTATATCGACATTCCAAGGGTACGAGATAAATGGGAATACATTTTACACGATCGCCCAAGATAAAAGGAGCACCAACCAAAACAGTGGTGTCCGCTTTGATGCAGCAACCGACAATGGGCAAAAGGTCACATATTATGGTTACATAGAAGAGATATGGTAACTTGATTATGGACCCTCCTTTAAGGTCCCTTTGTTTCGATGCAAATGGTTCAAGCTGACAGGAGGTGGGGTAAAGGTGGACGAGCAATACGGAATGACAATGGTGGATTTTAACAATCTTGGTTACCTTGACGAACCATTCGTCCTAGCCAAAGATGTCGCTCAGGTTTTCTATGTGAATGACATGAGTAGCAAACCGAGAAAAAAGAAAGATAAGAAAACGAGTACATCATGCGATGATCCAAAGCGCCATATAGTTCTTTCATGGAAAAGAAACATCGTGGGAGTGGAGGATAAGACAGACATGTCAGAAGATTATAATAAGTTTGGTGAAATTCCGCCCTTCAAAGTGAACACTGACCGAAGCATGAAGTTAAATGATGAGGATGCTCCATGGTTATGGCACAATCGTAAGCAAGGGACACAAGCGAAGAAATGATGTGTAATAATTTATTGTACCAAACTTTGTTGAGGAAAATTTGTTCCAAACTTTGTATGGATCATGTGAATTATATTATCTGTGATGTGTTTGGTGTCCATTTTCGAATGATTCGATTGATTCGAGATGCCACTGATGATACATGAAATTTGAACTAGAGCCAATGATGTGAAGGACATGTCTAGGCCTAGGAGTACATATTAGAATGTTGGAGTGATTTAGTCATACTCCTGCCTAGGCCTATAATATGCATGCTCGTAGTCTTCGTAGTCGCCGTCATCGTACTGGTAGTCATCGCCTTCTAAGTTGCCGCTGCCGTCGCTATCGTCGGGCGGCGCTCGTGGCTCGAACCTCGACTGCTACTGAGGGTAGCGCAGGCGGGGGATATCGCCGGCCGTGATGTAGTCCATGCCGCTCTGTAGAGTCCGGCCGCTCCAACATAGCCGGCGGCTGGCCTCGTCGAAGTTCCCAGGAGGCAGACCGTCCTCCTCATGCCTGGCGAGCGCCCTCTCACGCAGATTGATAAAGAGGGCGTCCCAAGTCTGCGGGTTGTCTGGATGCCAGCGGGGATTCATCCGCTGCTCCGGCGTGAGGTCGAGGTAGTAGTGGTTCGTGATGGCCGCCCGACGCACAGTACCCTGAGGGATGGGAGGGAGCGGCACACCTCCGGCGCTTAGGCTCCAGCCGGCGGGGACGCGGTAGCCCGGTGGGCGAGGGTAGTTCGAGGCGCAAAGCTCCTCCACCTGCTGGTAGGTTAGAGTGGGTACGGTGGAAGCCATGAGAGAGTGATGAGAGATTGTAGAGATGTGATAATGCTGGCCAAGCCGGGCTACATATATATAGTGATAAATGGCGGGAAAATGGGGGCGGGAAGACATGAGGCGGGAAGACAGAGGCGGGAAGAAATGGCGGGAAACAGGAGGGAGAAATGGAGGGAAGACATGAGCGAGGCGGGGGAAGACAGAGGCGGGAAGCAATGGTGGGAAGAATTGATGGGAAGAAATGGCGGGAAGACAGGAGGCTGGGGAAGACAGAGGCGGGAAGCGGTGGGAAGAATTGGCGGGAAGAAATATTTTGATATATTATAAGATTTTATTTTTATGAATATTTTGATATATTATTTGTATTTTTCTGATTTGAAATGAATTAGTTTTATTTTTCTTAATATTTTGATATATTATTTGTATTTCTGATTTGAAATGAATTAGTTTTATTTTTCTGAATATTTTGATATATTATTTGTATTTTTCTGATTTGAAATGAATTATTTTTATTTTTCTAAATATTTTGATATATTATTTGTATTTTTCTGATTTGAAATGAATTAGTTATGAAAAAAAGCCTTTAGTAGCCGCTGGTGACACCAACCGCGACCAAAAGCCCGAAAGTATAAAACGCGCGCGCGAACCGCCGCTCTGGTTCATCGATCATTCGCTTGAAGACGCCACCGCCCTCGGAGAGACGAAGTCCTCGCCGTCACGCCGCCCATCGCCACCGTCACCTCCCTCGCCGCCGTCGCCGCGTACGTCTCCACGCACGCGGCCTCTCGCCCCGGCCGGGGCCAAGCTCTGCCGCGCCGTGCGCCGCTCTCGCCGCGCGCTCGTCAGCCTCTCGCCTCGCCGTCACACGCCGCCCCTCGCCGTCATGCCGCCTCGCCCTCGCGCGCCGCCCGTCCTCGCTGCCTCGCTGCCGTCCCTCGCCTCGGCCCGCCGGCGCCACCCGCAGCACACGCGCGCGCGCACGCAGCAGAGAGAGCGAGAGCCCCGGCCAGCCTCTTTTTCACTAAATTAAAAATTGGTGATTTTTTTAACTAATTGGTGATTTTTTTAAGTAATAAAATTGGCCCCCGGCCTGTTTAAGTAATAAAAATACAATTTTGTTGTATAAATATATTGTTGTAAATTTATCTGTCAATAGAATTTTTTTTATTGTTGTAATAGATTTTTTTTATTCTATTGTTGTAAATAGATTTCTCGGCTCACCGTCAGGCTCCGCGCCGCGCCAGAGCCCCGTATCTGCCGCGCCGCGCTCTCGCCGCCGTCCTCGCCGCTGTCTCTTGGCACGCCGTCACGCCGCTCGCCGCCCCTCGCCGGTCGTCCCTCGCCGCCCTCTCACTAGCTATTGGTGATTATTATTCTTGTTAATTTGTTAATTGTTAATTGTTAATTGTTGTTAATTGTTAACTTTTTTTTTGAAGAGCGTCCTCGCTGCCCCTCGCCGGCCGCCCCTCGCCGGCCGTCCCTCGCTTGAACAGCGCCGCCATCCTCGCCGCCCTCTCTCTCGCTGACAGCAGAGCAGTTAATTTGAAGTAGTTCCGTCACCGCCACCATTCGAAGTAGTTCCGCCACCGCCACTGTGTAATTTGTTGTGTAGGTTGCACTGTATTTTTTGTATTTGCACTATCTGACCAGCGAGTATTTGTTGTATTTGCACTAACCCTACCCGGCAGCCGCGCGCCACCTCGCAGCTGCACGCGCCCCCTCCTCGGCTCCCTCTCTGTATACGTTCCCCTCCTCGCCGCCCTCTCCATATACGTGCCCCTCCTCGCCGCCCTCGCCGCCATTCGGAGTAGTTCCTCCACCGCACGCGTCCTCACACCATTTGGAGTAGTTCCGCCACTGCCTCCCTTTCGCCACCATTCGGAGTAGTTCTGCCACCGCGCGCGTCCTCACGCCACACTACTACAAAATGTTTGTAGAATTAGTTTTTACAGAATATGTTCCTTTACTTAATTAGTTTTTACTACATGTCTTCAGGAGTGACATATGGCGGACGATAGAGACCCGATTTTGGATAACTATGATCTGGAAGCTGAAGCACATATAAACGGCATCATAAACAGTGATTTTTCCTCACTAGTAACATATGGGTCTTCAATGACGGTATCATACTGATGGTTTGGAAATCCGTTAGCGATTGTCTTTTTCTATGACGAAAGGGCGTTTTCGCGTCACTGATGGCGATTTGGGCCGCGTGGCCCAAAAAAATAGTGACGGGCGAGGTCTAAACGTCAGCGATTGTGCAGAAATGAGCGTCGTGGGTGGTTGGCGGCCCGAACTGCTGAGTCAGCAGGGGGCGCGCGTCACAACAACTGGGCTTCGGGCCGGTGGACACACCTGACCCACACTCTGCACGCTCCTGTTCACGTACTTTTCTATCTGCCCGCACAACAGTCCAAGGCTTGCAGCACTGGGACCCATATTTGTAAGGGGAGACAACCACTGTCTGCACACATGTACCTAGCCTGCACCACTCGGGCCCGCATGTCAGGTGCCGACATGACCCACCTGCATGGGGCCGCCCGTTCTGAGAGCCTCCCAGCATGCGAAGTGGACCTGAACTGTCAGTACCACCAACATGGGTTCCACATATCAGTTTCCATGCCAATTTTTTTCCGCATGTGCCAGCACAATTGTCTGCCTGCCATCAATTCTGGACGCATGGCCCCGCAGGTCAGAGCCTGTTGGGACCCTTCTCTGAGAGTTTTGGTGGATTCGGCATGCCAGAGATCTGTGGGGGGCGCATTTCAGGGCCTGCTGGGACCCATCTCTGAGAGTTTTGGTGGGTCCGGCATGCCAGAGATCTGTGGGGGCCGCATGTCAGAGCTTGCTGGGACCCATCTCAGAGAGTTTTGGTGGGTCCGGCATGCCGAAGATTTATGGGGGCCGCATGTCAGAGTCTGCTGGGACCCTTCTCTGAGAGTTTTGGTGGGTCCGGCATGCCAGAGATCTGTGGGGGCCGCATGTCAGAGCCTGCTGGGACCCATCTCTGAGAGTTTTGGTGGGTCCGGCATGCCAGAGATCTGTGGGGGCCGCATGTCAGAGCCTGCTGGGACCCTTCTCTGAGAGTTTTGGTGGGTCCAGCATGCCAGAGATCTGTGGGGGCCGCATGTCAGAGCCTCGTGGGACCCACATATGATAGTTTTAGTGGGTCCGGCATGCCAGAGATCTGTGCGGTCCGCATGTCAGAGCCTGGTGGGTCCCATCATGCCTGTTCTTGGTGGGCCCAACATGCCAGAGTGTGGACCCAATATGTCAGAACCTATGGGGCCCGTATGTCAGAGCTTGGTGGGTCCCTGGTCCCGCCCCGTCGGGCCCACATGCAGCCGTGGGACCTACTGGATTCACTAGGTGTCCCACCTGTCAGCTATGCGTCGTGGTGTCCTTGGGCCAGATTGGCTAACTAAAGGTCCAAGGCCTATTTATTCAGCTTGAACAAAGACACGCAGAGGAGCCCAGCTTATATCGTCTGTTGGACCGACTGGCCAGTTACGCTCCGATGTGCCCTTACCTATATTCGGGAGATTAAATGAACAAAGACACGCAGAGGAGCCCAGCTTATATAGTCTGTTGCTCCGACTGGCCTGTTTTTTTTTTGAGAAGTTAGCTCCAATTATATGTTCTACGGCAAATGAAGGTGGACTTATATTTAGGGCCTCTGCCTTCTTGGGCCTAATATCCGAACAAATTGAACTTTCTTATAAATGTTATACAACGATTCTCAATACAAAAAAATTGCAGAACGAGTATCCAAGTTTATAATCCAACTAGTAACGCATATACAAAAAAGTACGTAGTACTCCGTCGAATCAGTCTCCGAAAAGCTTCCATGTAATTGTGAACACAGGGAGTACTCCCTCCGTCCCAGTGATATATTTGTCCCAGTTTAACCATGGATTAAGGCTCAATTACTATTATCAGTTTAACCTACTCTCCTCTTCTTTGGCTAGTCAATGTGCATGCGTGTATGCACTGGATGTCCTCCATCGGTTCCCATCCTCAAATCAACAATAGCTGCTATAATGAATGTGAAGTATTAGGGTCGTGATTGGATGAAATATCTTGTGTGAAAAATTTAATCGCCCAATCCCCTGCCGCCTGTCCCGATGAAACTACTATTGAGCCCAATCCATCGGGACGGAGGGAGTAAGTAACTTTAAAATCGCTATTAAATATGGGTGTGGCTATTTCTCAGTCGAGAACTAACTTCGTTCTATCATCAAATTTTAGTTGCAATTAACTATGACAAATTACATAACAAATCAAACAGTGTAAGACTTTTTTTTCTGATTGTTTGTTCACAAGCAGCTAACCGAACCTGCCGCTCGGTAAACAGTGTAGGACTTGACTGAGCACGAACTTAATTCTCAGCTAGCGGAGAACTAGCAAATATTAACTAGATTCATACGAGTGGCAGACCACTTATAGAATTTTAAAATTACATGAGTCCTTCCTGGTAAAAGTACAAAGGGAACATCAGGTAAGATTAACGAGCTGATCGACAACCTCCACCAAACGTTTCTGGGCGCGTAGGTCATTGATCTTCTTCCTCAAATCGTCGTTAGAGTTCCTGAAGCGAGTTAGCTTATCCTTTAAATCCAATAGCGTGTTGCGCATCTCAGAGCGCTTCATCTAGGCATCCAAAAGCTCGCTTTCCGCCAACACGGTGTCATCCATAGCCTGATTGATCTTCCCATTTAGAGTTAGATTCTCTTCGCGGAGGCGTTCACAGTCAAGGAGTAGCTCGTGCCTCTTGGCAACCGCATCCTCGAAGCAAGCATTGCCCAGCTCTAAGCTCACCAAGGTTTCCTTCTGGAGTTTCTGCCACTGGGCGATCTCCCCATGCAACCTGTTGCATTCCCCTTCAAGATCTGCCACAATATCCTCCAGTAGCTGTGTAAACACCGAAAATATTGAGCGACGGGCTACATGATTACACAAAAAGTTAAGAACATCCTTCGGCAATACTGGTTTACTGACATCGTTCCTTCTAAGGCTGTGGGGGATATCTTTCGATTGCCTTAGATCACTCGCCGCCATCTCTCCGGCAAGTCCTGGTGCGGGGGATGCCTTGCCCGTGCCGCTGAACCTTCAGAACATATGGGGGGGGGAATCAGGATCTGATCAAGAAAGGAGGATGAAAATGAATGCAGCAAGGTATTTTAGCTAATCTTACCCTAACATCCCGCTACCGAAGCGGGCACGATCCAACACGGACGAAGACCAGCCCTCGATGTGCGGAAGGCTATCACCCAACATGGACGAAGTACGAGCTAGTTGGAGAACAAAGGAAGAAAACGAGCTCTGCCAGAGCTCTCTGCGGATGGGAGGTCACGCGAGGAAGACGAGAGTGGGGACTAGTGTAGTTAAAGGTTCGTCTACTCTTTTCTACTCCCAAGAAGTAGATCTTGGCCGTCCATTTCCGACTAATGGATGAGAGTGAATAACTTATATGTGAAAAGTTTGGCCCACTAACGCACGGCGCAGAATACGAGGAAGGAGTATTAAATTATCAGGGGCGAACCTTCCGATGTACTACTCGGATTTTTCAAAAGTTGCATGTGCCACGTTAATATAGTGAATTGACAATAACAGATAGCTAGACCCTTCTCACTCTTATCCCCTCGAGCGTGGAAGAGTCGTTCGATTTGGTAGCCGGCCATGCACGCCAATAAAGTAATAAGAAAACATTTCTAGCATGTTGTGTAGACTTCTAGTTCTATCACAAGTGTGCGAATTTAGACAGTATGCATATTTTTCAAGATTTCTAGATGTAGGGGATGTTGATATGTAGTAGTATAAGTGGATTGCCTAGCCATTTCCATCAGATTGGACATTTGGTTGCGTTGGCTAGTGCAAGATGCTTGACATGGTATTAGAGCCCTGGCTATAGAAATATTTGCCCACCCCTATGTCCGCCGCGTCCGTTCATGGTCGCCACTTCAACCCTTCGAGGACCGAGACCTATTTATGGAGGTGTCTACACGGTTGGAGAATAAGGCCAAGGAGTTTATTTCCCAACATGGGTAGCTGCATAGTCTTAGGATATAGGCCAGTGTAGCCCTGAACTAGTTGGCTTTTCTCCACCGCGTATACGATCATTCTTACGTGTGCGACTCTTCTTTCCACATGTTAACGTTCTCTTCTCTTCTCCCCACTCACACGTGAGGCTGGTTGCATTGAACTATCCCTCCTCTATAATTTGCTGGAAAAAGTCCATAGCAAACATTGAACATGTAACCAAAAGCTAAATCGGATCATGAAGATTTAATCCCGAAAATGAAAAAAAAGATGAACCACAAGCAATTGATCCAATCAGGTGTGTGAAACATCAACAAGTCCAACTTGGAACCACTAGCAGATCTGCCTAAACAAGTAACTAGGGAACTAATATCACAGAGGTTAATAGTGCATCGAACCCAAATTTCATAGGAATCCAAAATGTGGTCACAGGAAAACCTTGTATGCATCCAGATCGAGAACGGAAGGTAGTTCGATTAACACCTACTAAAAGCAGAAGTAGTGGCAACTGATCGCTTGGTTAAACTGCTACGGGTATGAAATCATTCACCGTCAACCTGGCGGGAGAAAGAAGAGGCTACAGCTACCACCCCGATAAGACCAACCTTATCCATTACAGATCCGCTAGCTCGCCAAGCTTTAGTTCTTTAATAACCACAGCAAGGCGATCATTGTTGACCGAGTGGACTCCTGTTTCAAGGAGAGACAATAGTTGGTCGTTTATCTTAGCCAACATGTCAAAGGCACTGTGGCAACTCCCACAGGTCCTCGGACAGGAGGAAGTGGTTTCCATGACTACCAGGATCTTCTCGCGTAAATTCGAGTTCTCGCTGCGCCGCAGGCAAATCTGCTCATACCATGCCTTTATCGCCTGCTTCATGAGTGAGCGAAACCAAGCGACTGGTTTGTCCAACTGTTGAGAAATGTACATATCAAAGTCCAATCGAGAATAGATCATTTCCGACAAAGAAAAGGTACTACTACATTTCTACAACGGACAAAGCACCCTAAAAGGTAGACTAATACTACTATAAAACAAATGTTTAGTTTAATATGCACTCCCTCCGTCCTCAAAAAATTGGACGTTTATCCTCAAACTTTGTCGAAAAAGCTGTCTGTTTGCCCCTAAGCCCAATAGCATCCAAACATTAAATTATTAAATCTCTAATAAAACTTACTTAGCAGCCAGCCTAATATGAGTAGTCAATCTATTGTGTGAGTGGGCTTTATGATGACTGCAAGATGATATGGCAGGGCTCTATAGCTAGCAGCCGGCTATGTTATTAATCTTGCAAGGAAAGGAGTCCTAGTAACCTCATTGTCCTTAAACTAATCTTCTCCAAAGTTCTTGAGAAGCTCTTCCATCTCATCTTTTTCCTCGAGCTTGATCTTAATTTCTCCCCCGAGCTTGAACGCCTCCGTAATCCCATTATCTCGGGCGAGCTTGACAATCTTCTTCTTCTGTTTAAAAATGGAGCCAATCTCGTACAAGAGAAAACATTTCACTCTTAATCCAAGCAAACAATAACTTTAAAGGAGGGCAGGAGAGCCGATGTTACCTTGGTCTCTTGCTCCCTGACCCTCGAGCGGTGGGGGAGCTGGTAACACAAGCTCCGTCTGGTTCTGGGTGAAGGATGGAAACACCTGGGAAATGCAACAATTAGATCTTAACTCCTACCGTGCAATATGCAAAAGGAGGGCAAGCGAGCCGATGTTACCTTGGTCTTCGGCTCCCTAACACTCTTGGGCGGCTGGGTAGGTGCTAACACGAGCTCTCTCTGGTTCTCGGTCATGAGGGACTTGAGTGTGAAGACCTACGGAAGGTAAGATCTGATCTTAACTCCTCTTACGGTGCAATAGTCAAAAGGAGGGCAGGCGAGCCGAAGTTACGTTGCTCTCCGGCTCCCTGACAATCTTGAGCGGCGGCGTAGCTGCTAACTCCAACTCCCTCTGGCTCTGGAACTGGGTGAAGAAGCCGGTGAAGGATGGGGACACCTGCGAAAGGTGACAGCTAGATCTTGACTAATTCTATTGAATATGCAAAAGGAGGGCACGCGAACGGAAGTTACCTTCGTCTCCGGCTCCGTGACACAATTGGTCAGCTGGGGAGGTGGTAACATGAGATCCCTTATCTGGCTCGGGGTGATGACTGTGTTGAATGGGTGCGGGAGCACCTGTGGAAGGTATAACACATTGATTCTTAAGTCCGAGCATTGCCGAAAAAATGAAGGAAAAGAGTCGAATTAACCTCGGCATGCTTCCCCTTCAACGGCAGGGTAGGCTGCAACGCATCTTCTCCTCCGAGCTTGATACGTCTCCAATGTATCTATAATTTCTGATGTTCCATGCTAGTTTTATGACAATACCTACATGTTTTGCTCACACTTTATAATGATTTTATGCATTTTCCGGAACTAACCTATTAACAAGATGCCAAAGTGCCAGTTCCTGTTTTCTGCTGTTTTTGGTTCCAGAAAGGCTGTTCGGGCAATATTCTCGGAATTCGACGAAACAAAAGCCAAACATCTTATTTCACCGAGACGGACCAGAACACCGAAGGGGAGACGGAGAGGAGGCCCAGGGCCCCCAGACCATAGGGCGGCGCGGCATAGAGGGGGGGCGCGCCAGCCTATGGTGTGGGCCCCCGTGTACCCCCTTGCGCCGCCTCTTCGCCTATAAAATCCCTCGCGACCTAAAAACCCGATACCAATCGACGAAACTCCAGAAAGACTCCAGGGGCGCCGCCGCCATCGTGAAACTCCGATTCGGGGGACAGAATCTCTGTTCCGGCACGCCTTCGGGATGGGGAAGTGCCCCCAGAAGCCATCTCCATCGACGCCACCGCCTCCATCATGCTCCGTGAGTAGTTCCCCCATGGACTACGGGTTCTAGCAGTAGCTAGTTGGTACTCTCTCTCCCATGTACTTCAATACAATGATCTCATGAGCTGCCTTACATGATTGAGATCCATCTGATGTAATCGGTGTTGTGTTTGTTGGGATCCGATGAATTGTTACATTATGATCGGTCTATCTATATAAGTTTGTGAAGTTATTGTTGCTGCAATCTTGTTGTGTTTAATGCTTGTCACTAGTGCACGAGTGGCATGATCTTAGATTTAAGCTCTATAATTATTGCTTAGATTGTATCTACAAGTTGTTTGTACATGTCTATGTCCGGAACCCGAGGCCCCGAGTGACAAGCAACTCGGGATAAGCTGGAGGGGAAGGCTTAGGTATGAGGATCACATGTTTTCACCAAGTGTTAATGCTTTGCTCCGGTGCTCTATTAAAAGGAGTACCTTAATTACCGATAGATTCCCTTGAGGCCCGGCTGCCACCGGCTGGTAGGACAAAAGATGTTATGCAAGTTTCTCATTGCGAGCACGTATGACTATATATGGAAAACATGCCCTACATAATTAATAATCTTGATGTTCTGTCTTAATGCTATTTCAATCCTATCAATTGCCCAACTGTAATTTGTTCACCCAACACTTGTTATTGGAGAGTTACCACTAGTGTAGATAGCTGGGAACCCCGGTCCATCTTTCATCATCATATACTCGTTCTACATGTCATTGGAAGTAGTATCAACTATTTTCTCGGTGCCATTGCCTCCGTATTATCAATTCATCGCTGATGTGTTACTGTTACTATTGCTCTCATATTACTGCTGCTTTCACATCACCCCTGTTACTAGTGCTTTTCCCGGTGCAGCTGAATTGACAACTTAGTTGTTAAGTCTTATAAGTATTCTTTACCTCCCCTTGTGTCGAATCAATAAATTTGGGTTTTACTTCCCTCGAAGACTGTTGCGATCCCCTGTACTTGTGGGTTATCAGAGCTCTACCTTGCTCTTGTTGCTAGACATGGCGGGAAGCAGATGCGCAGAGGGAGGGTGTGTGAGGTGGGCTGGGGGGCGAGGAATACTAAGGAACATATTCTTGCTGTGGACCCCACATATCTATAGAACCGAACGCGTCAGGAATGGTTCCGTTCCATTCCACTTGGTTCCGGAACCGAACGCCACTTTTTGGATGTGATGATACACGGAGTAGAATTTCACAGTACTGCAAAAACTATTCATTAAAATAGCCTTTCTTTGAATTTGGTTTGTGCAAACCCAAGTAAATTGAGTAGTTTGTCAACGAAGAGACCGATATATATAATGGGTGATATTTGCATTATTTACAACGAGGAGGCAAGGCATGCCGACTCGCTAAAGACATTTTCTCTTTTTGTGAACACGGAAGGGTCTAGAAGTACACGGTTGCTGCATACATTAAAACAGTGGGCATAATACAAAAATGACCTCAAAGAAAAAGTAGGTTACAGCCATTGCAAGAAAGACCCTAGAAAGAAAAAGGGAAAGCGATCATGCCCTCCTTCTCAACCGTACATCTGAGAGCTGGCGTTAGCTTCAGCTTCAAATCTGGCCTTTCGTGCGGTGTCACCGAAAGTAGAGTTTTCCATCGCTAACGAACTCAGAAAAGAAGTGGCATCAACCCAAGTCAATGACATCGATTCAGCTAAAGAGCTTAGGGATAGGATTATAGTACTCCAAGAGGGCATCAATGTTATCCACAAAGTCTTCTTCTGAGTCTGTTAAGATAGGTATATGGAACACTTAGCTCTAGTGTTCACAACACCCATAAATCCAGGCAAAAAAAAATTGTGGTGCGTGTTACACTCCAGGACATAGAATTTCACCAGACTGCAAAAAAAAATTCACCAAGGTAAGATAAAAAAAATACACGTGAAGGAAACCAAGATTTTGCAAAAAATAAAAAAATTACATTTTGCTGCATCATCAACAAGTTGTGGCGTTAGCTTTAGCTTCAAATCTGGCCTTTCGTGCGGTGTCACCGAAATATGATACCCCTATTACATGTAAATAAAAAATAGACAAAATAAATTAATCTAGTTTGATACTTTGCATGGCAAATCTTTTTTTCAGAACTGGAAATGTAACAGAAAAAAGAATCAATGTTTGATTGATACTTCGCGGATATGAGCACACTAAACATTAACATGTATAGACTGTCTAGCATCAGGCATATAATAAAAACTATAACAGAATAACCCTAGATCGTGAGCACGATGGGGTACCACATTGACTACCTTGGTGTCGGCGGTGGTCGGGGTCGCCGTCCCCCGGTACGGACGGTTCCGATTTGGCCGAAGGGGGGAGCACAGAGGAGGAGGAGGATAAGGCCAACACCACCAGATTTGGGCGAAAGGGAGACGCTGTAGGAGGAGAACCAGGGGGAGGAGGATGCGCTCGACACCACTAGATCCGTGCTCTCGGGGACTGGATGAGATATGAGAATGAGATATGTACACCGGATCTGGTGGTGTTTACAGAACTACCCCTCCTGTTCTCCACGACCGCCACCATGGCGCCTCGTCCACGGGTGTGCGAGACCGAGAGAGATAGTTGACTGGATGGGAGTGGGCAGAGAGAGCAGCCAAGTTTACACACGAACTTGGTCCGCTTTTGGACTCCCTCCGTGTGGCTCCGTCCCACGAAACCTGTATAAAATTTTGGTTCAATCTCACGAAAAAGAATTCAATCGGCGTGTAAAATTATTTTTAAATTCTCCCTGTTTTTTTGGTTTTTGAATGCTAGATATTTTCAATATGTTTCAAATGGTAAAAAAATCAGTATTTTTTTTGGAAGTACAACCCTACTACCTCTCCTCCTGCTGACCCAACCAGGGGCGAAGCTCCCAGTAGCAAGGTAGGGCAGCTGCCCTACCTTGATTTTTGGTTAATACACTTAGATGCGCGTATTTGTTCTGAAAAATTTGAGTGGTCATACATCAAAAAGGGACTCCGTATGAGAAAGTTATGCTTGTTTTAGTGAACACTGCGCAAAATCTTTTACAAACCGAAAACATAGACTATTTACCTCCAAGCATCGACTATTTTAGGCTCAATCCGAATAACATTGCTTGTATTATAGAGAATTATCGTTGACTCAACCTTATGATATACAAGGTAAGCTCAAGTTATTCATTAAATATTTGAAAGGCACGTCATAGTTTCTCCGACCAACACCTCATTAAAATGATATTGGTTTTACCAATGGCGGCATCAACAATTGAAAGAAATTTCCCAGCAATAAAGATAATCAAGATCGAGTTGTACATCGAACAAGGGATAATCAAACGTTTTGATTGTTTGAATTGCATTAAAAAGAGGCAAAGCTTTTCCATTGAGTTAGCATTATTGGTATTTTTTGTTCTAATTGTAATTAAATATGTTTTTATTTTTATTGTATCCAGTGATTGTGTTTGAACCATATACATCACTACCGCTTTAGGACTATTTTCGTATTTGTATCTTTGAAGATTTGCCTTACCTTAGATTTTTTTCGTCCTTCGCCAACTGGAGCCAACATCACGCCACCTTCCATACACCCACACCACCCCAACTCTCGAGGATAGTAAATATATCTAAATGTGTGGACTCTGGACTGTAAATAGTAAATTTTTATAAAATAAATGGATAATCTTCATGTTAGTTCGACTTTTAGAAAAATATAAGCCTCAATTTCATTGGAAACGGATGTACTAGAATAGTAGTAAATAGGTTTCATAATATAAACTTCTTAACAAGACTAGTGCTCCCAATATAGCTTATCCAACGTTAGTGTGAGGGACAAACCTTTCTTCCAATATTTCCCATCGAACCATGTAGCTCTATTTGCAAATAGATGCCTAAGATTTATCCATGATTGGATGCATGTATGTAGGTAGATAATATTTAGTATAAAGATACATCCAGATTTGAGCACCTCGTATCATATACATAGGCACCGAAAATTTGGCCCCACCTATTCTGGACCCACGTGCGGGTGAATACATTACTTGCCCAAAGCACCCAGCATATATACTAGTTGTTTCTAGCTATTGCACCAAATACCCGCTTAACACATATTTTGCACAAAACAACCCTATACATGTAATCCGCCGCAAAGAGATCCAAATATGTGATTAAGCTGCTTAGCAACAAACCTAACAACGATGACCCACACATCAATGATGATGATGTGGCATCTGTTGAAGTGTATAAGTGGATTGCCTAGCCCTTTCCTTCAGTTCAGACTTTTGGTTATGTTGGCTAGTGCAAGAAGCTTGACATGGTAAGGTATCAGAGCCCAGGTCTCAAGTTCGAGTCCTGCCTTCGCAATTTATGCTAAAATTGTTGTTGCCCCCTCGTAGTCTACGTATATGCCTCTTGAGCTATATACCTCTAAGTATTTCCACGTGTTGACTTGTCTCCCGTCACACTAAGTATTTTGCAATTTATATTTTTTGAACCTTTAATGATTTTTGTGTTTCTTCAATGGTTTAAAAAAAATTAAAACTTAGACTTTCTCAATTTTTCATGAATATGAATTTTAAATGTATTTTATTTTACATTTTTCTTAATATTTTCAAAAATGGATCTTTTGAAATTTTTGAATTTTCTAGCTAAAGAGGGTTGATATAATACTAAAATTAATAAGAACTATAGTAGCATAAGGGTAGCTCAAGTAAGTAGAACACATAAGTTAAGCGTGTTTGGGCTTAAGGAATTTGAGGATCGGTGACCTAGTTGCATCCATGTCTCTCTGACTTTAATTTGGCTTGGTTTCAAGAATATGAAGAGATATCGTTCATGTTTTATAGTCCTCGAGCGGACTCCTTTATGTGGACTAGTGGAATCTATAACACCTTCTTTCAACCTGATACACCCACTTCGTGGAAGTTCACTCCATTTTTTCGAAGTTCACTACATGTTTGAAAGTTCAGTATTTGTTTTGGAAGTTCACCTTTTTTCAAAAGTTTCACATCATTTTTAGGATCATACACATTGTTTAGATCACACACACAATTTAGAATCTTTTCCCAATTTTGAACTTCTAGTTTTAAAAATAAGTTTTATAAAATTTCTAAAAATTATTTTATAAAATTTCAAAATTATTTTTTTGATTTTTTTGATGTTTCTAGATACTGTTTTATTTTAAAAAATTAGATTCTTCGAATGTTACATTTTTATATGTATTCTTTTATAATTTTTGAACCTCTAATTTTTTTAAATAGTTCTTTTAAAAACCTAAAAACATATTTCTCGATTTTTTATTAAAATATTATTTGTACATTTTTCTAACAAATTAATTTTTGATTTTTGAAATTTTTGAAATTTTTGAATTTCCTTTGAATTTTCTGGCTTTAGAGGGTTGATATAATACTAATATTAATAAGAACTATAGTAGCTTAAGAGTAGCTCAGTTAAGTAGAACTTAATTAGAAGTTAATCGTGTTTGGGTGGAGTGTAATTTGAGGAAACGTGACCTAGTGGGAAGTCATCATTTCATTGACCCCACCCAACCTCCCGCTTACCACCCCATCCCATCTCCCGCGGGACGTAATTAAACACCCACATTTTGAGAGAGGATGACTACCGCGGAGCCTATGTGCAGCTCTATCACCCGACGAGCGGGCCCTACATCACAGATTTCGAAGGGGATTCTGTGACTTTGCCTTCCCTGCATTTGGTACATTGCTAGCCGGGTCCTGCACCCGGTGCC
Organism: Lolium rigidum; assembly: GCF_022539505.1. Lineage (NCBI taxonomy): Eukaryota > Viridiplantae > Streptophyta > Magnoliopsida > Poales > Poaceae > Lolium > Lolium rigidum. The sequence continues at coordinate 29,817,960 of NC_061512.1, forward strand.
ACCCACATTTTAATGATTCAATGTCAGGGAAATGTTAGAGAGGCTGGGTCAAAGAATATTTTCCCCAAGATGTGTTCACAAGCTGAGAGTTTCGAGAGACGTGGAGTACTGCGGAAGCCTATGTGGAGTTGTATCATCTGACAAGCAGGCCCCATCACAAGATTTCGAAGGGGATTCTGTGACTTCGCCTTTCATGACTTTGGTTCACTACCTGCCGAGTCCCGCACCCGGTGTGACCCACATTTCAGTGATTCGAAGTTAGGGAAATGTTAGAGAGCGGCAGGGTCAAAGAATATATTGGTGATAGTTTCGAGAGAGGAGGACTACTGCGGAGCCTATGTGCAGATGTATCCTCCGACAAGCGGGCCCTACAGTACATCACAAGATTTCGAAGGGGATTTTGTGACTTTACCTTTCCTGACTTTGGTTTACTACTAGCTGGGTCCCGCACCCGGTGCGACCCACATTTCAGTGATTCAAAGTCAGGGAAATGTTAGAGAGGCTAGGTCAAAGAATATTTTACGCAAGATGTGTTCACAAGCTGAGAGTTTCGAGAGACGTGGAGTACTGCGGAAGCCTGTGTGCAGTTGTATCATCCGACAAGCGGGCCCTACATGACAAGATTTCGAAGGGGAATCTGTGACTTCGCCTTTCATGACTTTGGTTCACTACCAGCCATGTCCCGCACCCGGTGTGACCCACATTTCAGTGATTCGAAGTCAGGGAAATGTTAGAGAGGCAGGGTCAAAGAATATTTTGGTGATAGTTTCGAGAGAGGAGGACTACTGCGGAGCCTATGTGCAGCTGTATCATCCGACAAGCGGGCCCTACATCACAAGATTTCGAAGGGGATTCTGTGACTTCGCCTTTCATGACTTTGGTTCACTACCAGCCGGGTCCCGCACCCGGTGTGACCCACATTTCAGTGATTCGAAGTCAGGGAAATGTTAGAGAGGCAGGGTCAAAGAATATTTTGGTGATAGTTTCGAGAGAGGAGGACTAGTGCGGAGTCTATGTGCAGCTGTATCATCCGACAAGCGGGCCCTACATCACAAGATTTCGAAGGGGATTCTGTGACTTTGCCTTTCATGACTTTGGTTCACTACCAGCCAGGTCCCGCACCGATGTGACCCATATTTCAGCGATTCGACGTCAGGGAAATGTTAGAGAGGCATGGTCAAAGAATATTTTGGTGATAGTTTCGAGAGAGGAGGACTACTGCGGAGCCTATGTGCAGCTGTATCATCCGACAAGCGGGCCCTACATCACAAGATTTCGAAGGGTATTCTGTGACTTCGCCTTTCATGACTTTGGTTCACTACCAGCCGGGTCCCGCACCCGGTGCGACCCACATTTCAGTGATTCGAAGTCAGGGAAATGTTAGAGAGGCGGGGTCCAAGAATATTTTGGTGATAATTTCGAGAGAGGAGGACTACTGCGGAGCCTATGTGCAGCTGTATCATCCGACAAGCGGGCCCTACATCACAAGATTTCGAAGGGGATTCTGTGACTTCGTGATGGCGTGTATTTCACACGTTCGTTGGGAACCCCAAGAGGAAGGTATGATGCGCACAGCAGCAAGTTTTCCCTCAGAAAGAAACCAAGGTTTATCGAACCAGGAGGAGCCAAGAAGCACGTTGAAGGTTGATGGCGGCGGGATGTAGTGCGGCGCAACACCGGGGATTCGGCGCCAACGTGGAACCTGCACAACACAACCAAAGTACTTTGCCCCAACGAAACAGTGAGGTTGTCAATCTCACCGGCTTGCTGTAACAAAGGATTAACCGTATTGTGTGGAAGATGATTGTTTGCGAGAAAACAGTAGAACAAGTATTGCAGTAGATTGTATTTCGAGTAAAGAGAATTGGACCGGGGTCCACAGTTCACTAGAGGTGTCTCTCCCATAAGACAAACAGCATGTTGGGTGAACAAATTACAGTTGGGCAATTGACAAATAAAGAGAGCATGACCATGCACATACATATCATGATGAGTATAGTGAGATTTAATTGGGCATTACGACAAAGTACATAGACCGCCATCCAACCGCATCTATGCCTAAAAAGTCCACCTTCGAGTTATCATCGAACCCCCTCCGGTATTAAGTTGCTAACAACGGACAATTGCATTAAGTATTGCGCGTAATGTAACTAGTGACTACATCCTTGAACATAGCACTAATGTTTTATCCCTAGTGGCAACAACACGTCCATAACCTTAGAGGTTCTTGTCACCCCTCCACATTCACGGAGACATGAACCCACTATCGAGCATAAATACTCCCTCTTGGAGTTACTAGCATCAACTTGGCCAGAGCATCTACTAATAACGGAGAGCATGCAAGATCATAAACAACACATAGATATAACTTTGATAATCAACATAACAAGTATTCTCTATTCATCGGATCCCAACAAACGCAACATATAGAATTACGGATAGATGATCTTGATCATGTTAGGCAGCTCACAAGATCCGACAATGATAGCACAATGGGGAGAAGACAACCATCTAGCTACTGCTATGGACCCATAGTCCAGGGGTAGACTACTCACACATCACACCGGAGGCGACCATGGCGGCGTAGAGTCCTCCGGGGGATGATTCCCCTCTCCGGCAGGGTGCCGGAGGCGATCTCCTGGATCCCCCGAGATGGGATCGGCGTTGGCGGCGTCTCTCGGAAGGTTTTCCGTATCGTGGTTCTCGGTACCGGGGGTTTCGTCACGGAGGCTATTTGTAGGCGGAAGGGCAGGTCAAGAGGCGGCACGGGGGCCCCACACCACAGGGCCGCGCGGCCAAGGGGGCCGCGCCGCCCTAGGGTGTGGCCCCCTCGTGGCCCCTCTTCGTCTCTCCTTCGGACTTCGGAAGCTTCGTGGAAAAATAGGCCCCCGGGCTTTGATTTCGTCCAATTCCGAGAATATTTCCTTACTAGGATTTCTGAAACCAAAAACAGCGAAAAACAGAACCGGCACTTCGGCATCTTGTTAATAGGTTAGTTCCAGAAAATGCACGAATATGACATAAAGTGTGCATAAAACATGTAGATAACATCAATAATGTGGCATGGAACATAAGAAATTATCGATACGTTGGAGACGTATCGCATCCCCAAGCTTAGTTCTGCTCGTCCCGAGCAGGTAAAACGATAACACGTATAATTTCCGGAGTGACATGCCATCATAATCTTGATCATACTATTTGTAAAGCATATGTAGTGAATGCAGCGATCAAAACAATGTATATGACATGAGTAAACAAGTGAATCATAAAGCAAAGACTTTTTATGAATAGCACTTCAAGACAAGCACCAATAAGTCTTGCATAAGAGTTAACTCATAAAGCAATAATTCAAAGTAAAAGCATTGAAGCAACACAAAAGAAGATTAAGTTTAAGCGGTTGCTTTCAACTTGTAACATATATATCTCATGGATATTGTCAACATAGAGTAATATAATAAGTGCAATAAGCAAGTATGTAGGAATCAATGCACAGTTCACACAAGTGTTTGCTTCTTGAGGTGGAGAGAAATAGGTGAACTGACTCAACATTGAAAGTAAAAGAATGGTCCTCCATAGAGGAAAAGCATCGATTGCTATATTTGTGCTAGAGCTTTGATTTTGAAAACATGAAACAATTATGTCAACGGTAGTAATAAAGCATATGCATCATGTAAATTATATCTTATAAGTTGCAAGCCTCATGCATAGTGTACCAATAGTGCCCGCACCTTGTCCTAATTAGCTTGGACTACCGGATCATCACAATGCATTGTTTTTACCAAGTGTCACAAAGGGGTACCTCTATGCCGCCTGTACAAAGGTCTAAGGAGAAAGCTCGCATTGGATTTCTCGCTATTGATTATTCTTCAACTTAGACATCCATACCGGGACAACATAGACAACGAGATAATAGACTCCTCTTTTATGCATAAGCATATAACAACAATTAATAATTTTCTCATTTGAGATTTGAGGATTGTTGTCCAAAACTGAAACTTCCACCATGGATCATGGCTTTAGTTAGCGGCCCAATGTTCTTCTCTAACATATGCATGCTTAACCATATGGTGGTAGATCTCTCTTACTTCGGACAAGACGGACATGCATAGCAACACACATGAAATTCAACAATGAATAGTTGATGGCGTCCCCAAGTGAACATGGTTATCGCACAACAAGCAACTTAATAAGAGATAAAGTGCATAATTACATATTCAATACCACAATAGTTTTTAAGCTATTTGTCCCATGAGCTATATATTGCAAAGGTGAATGATGGAATTTTAAAGGTAGCACTCAAGCAATTTACTTTGGAATGGCGGAAAATACCATGTAGTAGGTAGGTATGGTGGACACAAATGGCATAGTGGTTGGCTCAAGTATTTTGGATGCATGAGAAGTATTCCCTCTCGATACAAGGTTTAGGCTAGCAAGGCTTATTTGAAACAAACACAAGGATGAACCGGTGCAGCAAAACTCACATAAAAGACATATTGAAAACATTATAAGACTCTACACCGTCTTCCTTGTTGTTCAAACTCAATACTAGAAATTATCTAGACCTTAGAGAAACCAAATATGCAAACCAAATTTTAGCATGCTCTATGTATTTCTTCATTAATGGGTGCAAAGCATATGATGCAAGAGCTTAAACATGAGCACAACAATTGCCAAGTATCACATTACCCAAGACATTATAGCAATTACTACATGTATCATTTTCCAATTCCAACCATATAACAATTTAACGAAGGAGAAACTTCGCCATGAATACTATGAGTAGAAACCAAGGACATACTTGTCCATATGCTACAGCGGAGCGTGTCTCTCTCCCATAAAGTGAATGCTAGGATCCATTTTATTCAAACAAAACAAAAAACAAAAACAAACCGATGCTCCAAGCAAAAGCACATAAGATGTGATGGAATAAAAATATAGTTTCAGGGGAGGAACCTGATAATGTTGTCGATGAAGAAGGGGATGCCTTGGGCATCCCCAAGCTTAGACGCTTGAGTCTTCTTGATATATGCAGGGGTGAACCACCGGGGCATCCCCAAGCTTAGAGCTTTCACTCTCCTTGATCATGTTGCATCATACTCCTCTCTTGATCCTTGAAAACTTCCTCCACACCAAACTCGAAACAACTCATTAGAGGGTTAGTGCACAATATAAATTGACATATTCAGAGGTGACACAATCATTCTTAACACTTCTGGACATTGCATAATGCTACTGGACATTAGTGGATCAAAGAAATTCATCCAACATAGCAAAAGAGGCAATGCGAAATAAAAGGCAGAATCTGTCAAAACAGAACAGTTCGTATTGACGAATTTTAAAATGGCACCAGACTTGCTCAAATGAAAATGCCCAAATTGAATGAAAGTTGCATACATATCTGAGGATCATGCACGTAAATTGTCTTAATTTTCTGAGCTACCTACAGGGAGGTGGACCCAGATTCGTGACAGCAAAGAAATCTGGAACTGTGCAGTAATCCAAATCTAGTACTTACTTTTCTATCAACGGCTTAACTTGGCACAACAAAACACAAAACTAAGATAAGGAGAGGTTGCTACAGTAGTAAACAACTTCCAAGACACAAAATAAAAACAAAGTACTGTAGGTAAAAAACATGGGTTGTCTCCCATAAGCGCTTTTCTTTAACGTCTTTCAGCTAGGCGCAGAAAGTGTGTATCAAGTATTATCAAGAGACGAAGTGTCAACATCATAATTTGTTCTCATAATAGAATCAAAAGGGTACTTCATTCTCTTTCTAGGGAAGTGTTCCATACCTTTCTTGAGAGGAAATTGATATTTTATATTACCTTCCTTCATATCAATGATAGCACCAACAAGTTCGAAGAAAAGGTCTTCCCAATATAATGGGACAAGATGCATTGCATTCAATATCCAAGACAACAAAATCAACGGGGACAAGGTTATTGTTAACGGTAATGCGAACATTATCAACTTTACCCAAAGGTTTCTTTGTAGAATGATCAGCAAGATTAACATCCAAATAACAATTTTTCAGCGGTGGCAAGTCAAGCATATTATAAATTTTCTTAGGCATAACAGAAATACTTGCACCAAGATCACATAAAGCATTACAATCAAAATCTTTAACATTCATCTTAATGATGGGCTCCCAACCATCCTCTAGCTTTTTAGGAATAGAGGCTTCACGCTCTAGTTTCTCTTCTCTAGCTTTTATGAGAGCATTTGTAATATGATGTGTAAAGGCCAAATTTATAGCACTAGCATTAGGACTTTTAGCAAGTTTTTGCAAGAACTTTATAACTTCAGAGATGTGGCAATCATCAAAATTCAAACCATTATAATCTAAAGCAATGGGATCATCATCCCCAATGTTGGAAAAAATTTCAGCAGCTTTATCACAGGCAGTTTCAGCAGTTTTAGCAGTTTCAGGCAATTTTTCGCGCTTTGCATTAGAAGTGGAAACATTGCTAACACCAATTCTTTTATTATTAATGGTAGGAGGTGCAGCAACATGTGTAGCATTAGCATTACTAGTGGTGGTAATAGTCCAAACTTTAGCTACATTCTTCTCTTTAGCTAGTTTTTCATTTTCTTCTCTATCCCACCTAGCGCGCAGTTCAGCCATTAATCTTATATTCTCATTAATTCTAACTTGAATGGCATTTGCTGTAGTAACAATTTTATTATGATGATTTTCATTAGGCAAAACTTTTGATTTCAAAAGATCAACATCAGCAGCAAGACTATCGACTTTAGAAGCAAGTATATCAATTTTCCCAAGCTTTTCTTCAACAGATTTGTTAAAAGCAGTTTGTGTACTAATAAATTCCTTAAGCATGGCTTCAAGTCCAGGGGGTGAACTCCTATTATTGTTGTAAGAATTCCCATAAGAATTACCATAGCCGTTGCTATTATTATAAGGATATGGCCTATAGTTGTTACTAGAATTGTTCCGGTAAGCATTGTTGTTGAAATTATTATTTTTAATGAAGTTTACATCAACATGTTCTTCTTGTGCAACCAATGAAGCTAACGGAACATTATTAGGATCAATATTAGTCCTATCATTCACAAGCATAGACATAATAGCATCAATCTTATCACTCAAGGAAGAGGTTTCTTCGACAGAATTTACCTTCTTACCTTGTGGAGCTCTTTCCGTGTGCCATTCCGAGTAGTTGATCATCATATTATCAAGAAGCTTTGTTGCTTCACCAAGAGTGATGGACATAAAGGTACCTCCAGCAGCTGAATCCAATAAATTCCGTGAAGAAAAATTTAGTCCTGCATAGAAGGTTTGGATGATCATCCAAGTAGTCAGTCCATGGGTTGGGCAATTTTTAACCAGAGATTTCATTCTTTCCCAAGCTTGAGCAACATGTTCAGTATCTAATTGTTTAAAATTCATTATGCTACTCCTCAAAGATATAAATTTTAGCAGGGGGATAATATCTACCAATAAAAGCATCCTTGCATTTAGTCCATGAATCAATACTATTCTTAGGCAGAGATAGCAACCAATCTTTAGCTCTTCCTCTTAATGAGAAAGGGAACAATTTTAGTTTAATAATATCACCATCTACATCTTTATATTTTTGCATTTCACATAGTTCAACGAAATTATTAAGATGGGCAGCAGCATCATCAGAACTAACACCAGAAAATTGCTCTCGCATAACAAGGTTCAGTAAAGCAGGTTTAATTTCAAAGAATTCTGCTGTAGTAGCAGGTGGAGCAACAGGTGTGCATAAGAAATCATTATTATTTGTGGTTGTGAAGTCACACAACTTAGTATTTTCAGCGTTGGCCATTTTAGCAACAGTAAATAAAGCAAACTAGATAAAGTAAATGCAAGTAAACTAATTTTTTTGTGTTTTTGATATAGCAAACAAGATAGTAAATAAAATAAAAATAGCAACTAATTTTTTTGTATTTTGATTTAGTGCAGCAAACAAAGTAGTAAATAAAACTAAGCAAGACAAAAACAAAGTAAAGAGATTGAGAAGTGGAGACTCCCCTTGCAGCGTGTCTTGATCTCCCCGGCAACGGCGCCAGAAAATATGCTTGATGGCGTGTATTTCACACGTTCGTTGGGAACCCCAAGAGGAAGGTATGATGCGCACAGCAGCAAGTTTTCCCTCGGAAAGAAACCAAGGTTTATCGAACCAGGAGGAGCCAAGAAGCACGTTGAAGGTTGATGGCGGCGGGATGTAGTGCGGCGCAACACCAGGGATTCCGGCGCCAACGTGGAACCCGCACAACACAACCAAAGTACTTTGCCCCAACGAAACCGTGAGGTTGTCAATCTCACCGGCTTGCTGTAACAAAGGATTAACCGTATTGTGTGGAAGATGATTGTTTGCGAGAAAACGAGTAGAATAAGTATTGCAGTAGATTGTATTTCGAGTAAAGAGAATTGGACCGGGGTCCACAGTTCACTAGAGGTGTCTCTCCCATAAGACAAACAGCATGTTGGGTGAACAAATTACAGTTGGGCAATTGACAAATAAAGAGAGCATGACCATGCACATACATATCATGATGAGTATAGTGAGATTTAATTGGGCATTATGACAAAGTACATAGACCGCCATCCAACTGCATCTATGCCTAAAAAGTCCACCTTCAGGTTATCATCCGAACCCCTCCAGGTATTAAGTTGCTAACAACAGACAATTGCATTAAGTATTGCGCGTAATGTAACTAGTGACTACATCCTTGAACATAGCACTAATGTTTTATCCCTAGTGGCAACAGCACATCCATAACCTTAGAGGTTCTTGACACCCCTCCAGATTCACGGAGACATGAACCCACTATCGAGCATAAATACTCCCTCTTGGAGTTACTAGCATCAACTTGGCCGGAGCATCTACTAATAACGGAGAGCATGCAAGATCATAAACAACACATAGATATAACTTTGATAATCAACATAACAAGTATTCTCTATTCATCGGATCCCAACAAACGCAACATATAGAATTACAGATAGATGATCTTGATCATGTTAGGCAGCTCACAAGATCCGACAATGATAGCACAATGGGGTGAAGACAACCATCTAGCTACTGCTATGGACCCATAGTCCAGGGGTAGACTACTCACACATCACACCGGAGGCGACCATGGCGGCGTAGAGTCCTCCGGGAGATGATTCCCCTCTCCGGTAGGGTGCCGGAGGCGATCTCCTGGATCCCCCGAGATGGGATCGGCGTTGGCGGCGTCTCTGGAAGGTTTTCCGTATCGTGGTTCTCGGTACTGGGGGTTTCGTCACGGAGGCTATTTGTAGGCGGAAGGGCAGGTCAAGAGGCGGCACGGGGGCCCCACACCACAGGGCCACGCGACCAAGGGGAGGGCCGCGCCGCCCTAGGGTGTGGCCCCCTTGTGGCCCCTCTTCGTCTCTCCTTCGGACTTCTGGAAGCTTCGTGGAAAAATAGGCCCCTGGGCTTTGATTTCGTCCAATTCCGAGAATATTTCCTTACTAGGATTTCTGAAACCAAAAACAGCGAAAACAGACAACGGCACTTCGGCATCTTGTTAATAGGTTAGTTCCAGAAAATGCACGAATATGACATAAAGTGTGCATAAAACATGTAGATAACATCAATAATGTGGCATGGAACATAAGAAATTATCGATACGTTGGAGACGTATCACTTCGCCTTTCCTGACTTTGGTTCACTACTAGCCGGGTCCCGCACCCGGTGCGACCCACATTTCAGTGATTCAAAGTCAGGGAAATGTTAGAGAGGCTGGGTCAAAGAATATTTTCCCCAAGATGTGTTCACAAGCTGAGAGTTTCGAGAGACGTGGAGTACTGCGGAAGCCTATGTGGAGTTGTATCATCCGACAAGCGGGCCCTACATCACAAGATTTCGAAGGGGATTCTGTGACTTCGCCTTTCATGACTTTGGTTCACTACCAGCCGGGTCCCGCACCCGGTGCGACCCACATTTCAGTGATTCGAAGTCAGGGAAATGTTAGAGAGGCGGGGTCCAAGATTATTTTCCCCAAAATGTGTTCACAAGCTGAGAGTTTCGAGAGACGTGGAGTACTGCGGAAGCCTATGTGGAGTTGTACCATCCGACAAGCGGGCCCTACATCACAAGATTTCGATGGGGATCCTGTGACTTCGCCGTTCATGACTTTTGTTCACTACCAGCCGGGTCCCGCACCCGGTGCGACCCACATTTCAGTGATCCAAGGTCAGGAAAATGTTAGAGTGGCAGGGTCAAAGAATATTTTCCGGAAGATTTGGGCTCACTGAGATTGGACTCTGCCTATATATTATATTGCACCGCTACAGCCAGAAACTATAGGTGACATTGCTCACCGGCGCCGGCGTAGATCAGCACCACAGCTGTAGCTTGCACCGAGGAGAGAAGACAAGATCGGCGAGATGGCTTGTCCTCGCCGGACCTGCCAGCCGTCGACAGGACAGCGACTCCGGGTACTCAAAGGTACATCCATCGAGCCGAAGAGCTAGCTAGATTACAACGTTCACAACCGTTTTCTCTTGCGATGGCTTACTCCATACGACTAGTAAATCATGATGGCATTAAACTTTTGGTATGCAAGATTCAAAATAAAGTCGATGGTTACAACAGCTAAGAAAAATATATACTACTACGGTGTATGTACTACTATGAGTAGAGGAAATGGGTCTAAGCTTGGAGTCGTCTCATTTTGATTTTTGTGTATGTACTGGGTCGTATGAGTAGATGTGCTAAACTATGTACTACTACGTAGCAACTTTTCCTGTTTTTTCACTCCCCAACTACTCAGCCCTAACGGTGCACAGGAGACATACTACGTATTAAGTATTGTGTACTGTATATGAATTTGGTATTATGAACGCTCATACTTTACAATTTTGAATATAGTTCGTCAATCATCATCTGCACAAGATTTATTAGGGAAGAAGCGCAGGCGACGCATTGTTGCTGGCTGGCTGCACAAGATTGACGGATCTCTGGACGACGGACTTATTAGACTTCGGTGACAGTGCACCAAAAATCACGTATAGCATGTGCCCCAAACTTGAAAAGAACACTGGTGCCCTAAAAAAGTAATCTCGGCACCGAGTTAGGGCATCGGTGCTTCTAGGTGATCCGATTCCCTGAAAAAAATTTGAGGCACCGTAGGGAACCGGCCATCGATGCCCCAAAACTTGTTTGGGAACCGAAAATGGCACACGCTGCTCTCGGGTGATAACCGTCTGAGCTCTCGCTTATTCGATTTTCTCTCCGGTGGGTTTGATGAGTAAACTGTAGGTGAAGTTGTAGAATCAAATTTTGCTACCAATATACTCTTCACGTATCCTCCGGACCGGCCGGAGACTTATTGTATTATCGAATGTGTATAATGGCTGTCGTATGCATTATGAGTTAATGAAATTTTGTTCCTAATAATTATTTGTGAAACATTTCTTTATGTCTGTAATAATTAGGCTGATTATTTCTTCCCTCAGTCTTCCAAAAAGGTTGTTCACCGGATGAACTTGAAAATGTGGATCTCACACGCCTCGTGGTGCGCATGTTCCCGAGATCACTGCACATGGTCTGTCATAGAGGCTCTGCATGAGCGTAGCTGCACAAGTTCTCCACTCCGACGTGGCCCCTGCCTTACCTGCTCAAGTTCTCCACTCCGATGTGACCCATGCCTGCTCGAGCGGAGAGGATACATTAATGCCCCGTTCTACAGATCAACCTCCATTCACTTTTTTTGGGAAGTTAAATTCATGTGCTGACTCTGGATAGTAAATATATCTAAATGTGTGGACTGTGGACTATAAATAGTATTTTTTATAAAAAAATGGAAAATCTTCATGTTAGTTTGACTTTTATAAAAATACAAGCATCATTATCATTGGAACCGGATGTACTAGAATAGTAGTAAAATATGTTTCATAATATAAACCTCTTAACAAAGCTAGTGCTACCAATATAGCTTATCCAACGTCAGTGTGAGGGACAAACCTTTCTTCCAATATTTCCCCTCGAAGCATGTAGCTCTGTTTATAAATAGATGCCTAAGATTTATCCGTAATTGGATGTATGTAGATAATATTTTGTATAAAGATACATCTAGATTTGAGAACATGCCTCTTGAGCTATACCTCTGAGTCTTTCCACGTGTTGACTTGTCGCCCATCACACTTGAGGGAGATGTTGAAGTGTAAGTGGATAGCCTAGCCCTTTCCATCAGTTCGGACTTTCGGTTTGTGTTGATAGTGCATGAAGCTTGACAGCATCTATGGTAACAAATCTAGACAAGTTTGATTTTTTTATAGAATTGAGAGAATTCGTTTAAATTATTTATCATGTTTATGAGACGTGGCCAACATTCGGTAATTGTTCGAACTTCAAAAAATAACGAAAGAGAAAGACATAAATAATGAACTAACTATTATTGGAATGTTTGGCATAATTAAGTGAATTAAATTAAGTAGTATTACAAGATAAGACAGCAATGGCGAGCTCGTGGTTTGTGCAACTACAGTACATTGCATGGTTCTTCCCTGTATCTCTCCTTCCTGTCCCTCGCGCAAGCAAATATCTTTTGTCCGACTGGCACAGCATTGTTTTGAAAAGATAACACAAAAGCCTGGACGTGCAAATTAATTGATGGTACTACAGCTCGATGGCGTGCTACGATAGACACCGAGGCGGCGCCTACGTATCTACTACTGCAGTCTGCTCGGATCAGAACCGACAACAACAATTAATGAATGGACCCTTCTCTCTTTTATCCCCTCGAGCGGACGAGTCATTCGATCTAGTAGCCGACGGTGGCAACTGGCATCAAAATAAGTTAAATATAGAGGTGCGCGGCTCGGATGACTAGTATGTACTGTAGATAGGAGTGAGCTGACACCGGTGGAGAAATTTTCTTCTGCGGTCAAATTTCTTACAGTACTAGCGGATGGTTGCAGCGAGGCAGGTTGGAGGCCCACCGGTCAAAATCACCCAAAAAGGCGATGCATGTCTCCCATTTCACCAAAACATGTGAGAGCAAGTCCAGCAGGCTCGATCATACCCCCTTAACAATGCACAGTACCTCCACTATATTTTAAAAACGTAAAGCCCATATGTCAGATTTTTTGCGGCGGAGGCTGAGCAAGTGCAGCAGGGCCCCTACTATTTCTCCCCTATGGTTAGGGGAATCCCCGGAAAAGATTCTTTCCCTACAATTTGTTCATTTCAAGCAGCTCCACAAAAACCACTCTCCTAAGTCATACTCAATTATATTTTCCAACATAGATCCCACATATCAGGTTTTTTTAGCAAGCACAGCAAGTGTAGGGAAATGGATAAGGGACACCTACACAGCCCCACTACATAGGGGGAGAGGCGGCCTGGGTTGGGGACGCCCAGATATTTAGGGGAGCTGTTGGAGCGGGGTTTTTCATTCTGTCCCCCTACATTTGCTATAGGGGGTGTTTTCGGGGCTCTCCTGGCTTTGCTACGGGTGCTGCCGACATGGATCCTCTGACGTGCATATCCATGTAATACCCAGACTTTCGTTCGCTGAAGTATGGGCCCCATGTCTTGTGGCTCCACTGGTCAGTGCCTCAACGTCAGAGTAAGCTACGTGGGGGGATCCTCTTCGGGTGCTGCTGGGTTTTCTCTGGAAAACCCTGATTTTCCGACACAAGTCAGATGGCCACTAGCGCCCCCGGCTCCTCTCTCTCATTCTTGCTATCGCTCCTCAGCACCGCTCCACAGCCTCTTTTGGTTCTACATAGGAATGGAATAATCGCGTGTGGGTACACGTGTGCTGTTCAGAGAGGGCACGCTGCATCAAAGTAATGGGGCCACCGCGAATCCCTGCACAATGGACCGTTAGATTACATGTACACGTAGGTAAAACAAAGGAATTCTACAATCAACTCAAACCTCTTGTATACATTTCTACTATGCACAAAGAACAAGACAAAGATCATAAGTTGCATGATAATGACTTGATCGGACCTTTACATTTATTTCAATAATGACTAAGTATGGTTTAAAGGATTCTTGTGTTTTTCCTATACCTGCAAATAAAACAACCAATTTTGCAATTCATGTGATTTTACAACTTTATGGGATTGCACATGCATACCAATCCTATACCTACTTCCCCCCCCCCTATTTTTACATTTGTGAAATCATGCGAATCAAACAAGCCCGAAGTGTCATCAATTGTAGCAAAGGGATTTTCCATGACGTGTGACCTAATGTTTCTTCCTATAGGATTTACACTACAAGATTACTATAGGATTTATTCCTATGAAATCAAACAACATGTGTAGGGAAATTTACCCTAGGATCCTAATCCTACACAATTACTATGCAAATCCTACGAATCAAAAAGAGCCCTAAACGTGAGCCGCCTGATATGAAAGATCCAGCGAAAAGCACATGGTTTCAAGGGTTGAACAAATGGTGCTCTTATCTTAATATGTATGCATGTCTTTACACAACCCATCGTACATGCCGTAAGCTCTAAGCATCTCTCATAAGCACAAGCCCAAAAGAACTATGTCTAAGCACAAGCCCAAAAGAGTTATACCGATCTAAGGACCGATCTAAGCATCTCTCATAAGCACAAGCCCTCTTAACGAAATGCCTGTTTCTGCTAAAAACCTCACCAGTGTGGGCCTGCTTGTAGGTGAGTCCATATGGCAGCGAGACTAGTGTTCACAATGGCATTATAGTAAATACTACTTTATATAGCACCACAACCATCAGCAAAGCATTTTACAATCTACCCGTCTGAACAGTCGCAGTGGCACTCATCCAGTCATCTCTTCCTGTATTGTTCCGCTAGCTCTTGTATGTGGTGGCGGTGATGGAGAGAAGGCGGGAGACGCGGCGGAGGTCGACCCTACGGTGGTGTCGCGGACTATCCGCCGACTCAAAGGTAACATAACCTCTTGCTACCGTCGTGGAGCTGAAGGAGATTTTTTAAAGCTAGTGTAGTAATCTTTCTTTCGAGACAGAGCTGGGGTAGTATAGATCTCTCTGTCTAACCTATGGTGTCAAGAGGTAGCAGTTGTATGCGTTTGACTTGTTTGCATATACTGTGTTGTACGAAATTCCCTACAATAATTATCCGTTGTATTTTAAATCTGGTCTCTATTTCGTTTACACTGCACGAAACCAAGGGCAAATGGACGAGCCTTCGCCACACTGTCCTCCTGATGTAGCCGGGATAGGAATTTCAACATGTTGCTTCGATGTACTTGGCAATGGCTTCATCGTGCGGATGAAACAAGATCTACAGCTTCTATCTTTCCAAAAGTTACTGAGCAGGTCACACGTACAAAAATACGCCAGTTCATGTAATATCCATGGGCACAAGGCCAGGCTAGCTGTGAAAGGATTCAGCCAGAGATTGAAAAGGTATTGACGTTGATGAAATATTTTCTCCGGTAGTGAAGATGGAAGATATTAGATCTGGAAGTTGTTGCTTCCTCAAATAGGTCCTGCCTCATAGTATCTCGACAAATCTAATAATGGCTGGATAAGAGAACTGTTAGATTTCGGTGACACCGCACGAAAAATCCAGACCTTACATTAGGGATTCCAGCTGGTGTGTCGAGAATGGAATTGTTTCGCCATCGTCTTCTTGCGATTCTGCCTATTCTCCATCGTCTTCTTGCGACACAGATTCATCATGTCTGGATGTATTATTTGAACTAGACAAATCTAAGACAAATGTGTATATTCTCTATGTGGTGTGCAGGTCTTTATTATGTATCTAAACACTATATTTAGCACATTCAAATTTAGACACATCAAAGACAAATGTGCATATTCTCTGTGTGGTGGGCAGGTCTGTATCATGAATGAAGTAGGTATTTTAGCAGTAGTCCTCTTGTGATACTCCTACTTTGCACTTATGTAGAGTATTTTTCTATTTGGTGAGCAGCTCTATATTTCATTTAGGAAGCCTTCTCTCTCTCTCGTACCCGACTCGATATTCTCCATCAGAACCTTGCATGTTTGACAATTGTTGATAGCTCTATTTTATCTTCAAGATCGTGCAGCGGCTGTAATGTTTTTGCCCGTCAAGTGCATCTATGTGTTTAACTATTTGCACACGCAAGTAGAGTGAGTACTCCTATGACTTGACTCGTCGTTTGAATACAGGTCACATCGTTAAGTGAATAGTGACACCAGACATCGTATCAACGGTCTGACGCCCGAAAAAGGTACTGCTCTGAGTCAGTTATTGTTGGTGCTTAATCTGAAGCTGTTCGGGAAATCAAAATAAACGTGGCTAGCCTCTCTTGTGGTCACCGACCAATTTTGAATCAACCCCGATCAAGTCCAGCAAACTCCCGGGCAACTATTGATTTTTTCTAGCTCGGGCTTGAGTGCGAACATTTTTTAAAAATCGAAAAATACAAATGTATAGGCAATATCATAATCTACCCATGTGTCTGGCCATGTCGAGGAAATTGCACAAACCACTCACTTTTGATGTCCATGTTGCACAAACTACTCACTTTTCACGTCTTTTGCAGAAAACACCAACACTATATGTGTAGTTGGTTGCACAGAGGTCCAAATCTAAGATTAGGCTAGTTAACAGCAAATCTTGTTACAAAACCATGCAAATAAAAGTAGATCAAACGAAGAACAAGAACATAGATTTTTACGTGGAAAACCCAAACGGGAAAAAACCACGGAACGCACGGTGGCATATCACTATAATTGGAGGAGTATTACAATACACGAGAGGACAGACCCTCTATGTGCTATCAATGTTGTATCTCTCTCTAATCTATTCTATGACTACCTTGGACTATATATAGGGGCAAACAAATCTCTTTCTTGGTGGACACAAAATAGAGTTGTATTGTGCTACGTCTAGCACGTTTAGAATGCCATAGTCCGTTAGGACTCCTTCCATAGTACAACAGGTAAATAAATTTCGGGTCATATTCAACAATCTCCACCTTGAGCCGAAATCCCTTGCAACAGTCATAGATAGCATTCAACTCCTCAACAAAAGTCATCACAAGTAAACCTTGTGCCTTGAAACATCCATAGGACTAATAAACTTCTCATGAAGTCAAATTGAGCAAATCAATCTTGGGTCGTCCAGAAAACAACACAGCTGTCAACAAAGCAGACAAACAAACTTGGATCTCCAATAGAACCCAACAAAAGTCTGAGTCTATGCCACTGACCTCAAAGAAAAAGAAACTGCTCAATCATCAAATGACATAAGTCATCATATCTCCTGTGGTGCTTGAACGAGCGCATAGCTCATAGTGCAACATCTTCGTGCACATAGAGCATCTCTAGTGGCTCCTCTATATGATCATCTAAATGTGTATAGATGACCATGAGCTGAAAAAACACTTCCAGTGGCTCATCTAAACGGTCATCTAAATATAGAGGACCATCCATTTCCTCTACTCATCCTCCAAATCTAGAGGACGGAGCGAGGACCATCCAAAGCAAAATCCTTCCCCACGCACGCATCCCCACACACATCTGAGATCCAGAGGTCCACTTGACAGTGACTAAATAAAAAATATAGACGGTCTAGACATAGACGTTCAACTGAAAAACTTAGGACATCTAAAAGGGAATCTTTATAGATGGTCATCTATATGGAGATATAGAGGTCCTCATTTAGAGGAACCACTGGAGATGCTCATTGTGAAGAACTCATCTCATGGAGTCTGAACGTGCTACAAACACAAAGCACAAACCTCAGCAAAAATACTCATACAAGAGCATATGGTACGAAAGACATCACGTACACAAAAAAACTGCCGACTTCAAATGGTTAATGGAAATCCATGACATGGTAAAAAACTGCCTTGTAGAACAATTTTTGGATGATGGAACCTCAAACATGTAATGGAGTTTTAACTTTGGAATAGACCCCTCTTGAAAGAGCATAGACAACTGAATTGCACTGAAAACTTAATAGTACTAAATGTTGTAGTATCTAGCAGAAAATGAATCTCCTTCTTGCACCTCAAACAATCCTCATCACGAACTTAAGTAACAAAGCAAAACCTTCACATGCATAACAGCAAAAAACTCGGAGAGCAAAGAGTATAATGCTGGCTACATGTAAAGTTGGTGTTTTCTGCAAAAGACGTGAAAAGTGAGTGATTTGTGCAACATAGACAGCAGTAGTGAGTGGTTTGTGCAATTTCCTCGGCCTTATCCCTTCGCGTGGCGGTGTTGCCAGTGTGTAGGTAGCCCAACTTGAACCCATTAAGTCGAAGAGTGAGGTGGACCCGCCTGTCTGAAATGTCCCCAAATTTTGCATTCATATTGGCGGGATAGCTGAAATTTGAACCAGCGGTGATGTCCCATCTATCCCTAACTCAGGCAATTGTAACATCTCAACCACGTCTGAGGTCAAGGATATTGTAGTACTTTTAACCCAAGGGCACCAATAACCCGAACCCAGCCGAAATGAACATGGTTTTCCCCATTTCAACAAACCCTAGTTCCGCCTTTGCCTCTGCCTCTGCCTCCGCCTCCGTCTCCCTCTCCATCTCCGGTCACATACACCACCGTCCTTAGCCTATTTCTCCGTCCCTTTATTCTTACAGATCCCTGCCGCTTCGGTCACATCGTGGCCCTCCATTCATCTCCGTCCCTGCCTCCCGCCCGCCGGTGCCGTTCACGCCCGTCTCGGTCAGCATTGGTGTGGAGCAACGGCATAGAAATGGGTATACTCTACTTTTACGCCTAGTTAACTCGACTGTTTCTTGATCTGCCCGACTGTATGGTCGATCTTGCTAGTTGGCGGTTCATTTGTTTGTTTTTATAGATCTCGGAAGAATATAGTTGGTTATTCTAGAAGATACTCCATGTAAGATGTTTTAGGTGCTTATAAAGTATACTAGATACAAAATAAAGTAAGTGAACACCTGCATAGTACTAAAAATAGACTAGATACAAACTAAAGTGGGTGAACTAAAGAAAGTGCTTCTACATCTTATATTTCCAAAAGGAGGGAGTAGTTGGTTATTTTAAAGGATCTGCCGGGTGCACCTTGATTTCGTTGGTTCTAATTTCTTACATTTGTGTCTTTTCTGTCGTTATTATCCCATTTGGATGCAGAGGAAGGAAGGTTGAAATAAGGCTTCCTGGTTGTAACTCGTTTATGTTCTACTCTTCCAAGCCAAGTTCCTATGGAAAAGTCTAGTAAAAGGGGAGGCTTAGTTTCCTAGTTCTTTATGCATGTTTAGTAGGTAACTTCCTCCCTCTAACACAGGTAATGATGATACAGGACCATGACCTTAGAGATATTGAACTCCACAATGTGGCAGTAGTGATGTTTGTTGTATTTAGTAAGTTACTTCCAGGAGTACCACTTTAATGTTCTAAACGTTTGTTCTTTTATGTTGATCCAGACGGTGAAGGTGATTGTTCTGTGGAAAGGGGAGAAAACAAGTCAAACGGACTCAAAAGGTTGCCCCTGCCTATGTGTGCCAAACTTCCAGTTTTCCTTCCAAAAGGGAAGACAAGGCTCGAGCCTGCCATCATAGCATCAAAGTTTGCAAGAGAACACAACAATGCACTCAGGAATCATGTGCCTGTGCGGTCACATTGGATTAAGAACAAAGGAGACACTAGGTCAAATTGCCCCCGAAAGAAAGGGATTTTTGACAAGCCTGCAGAGCACTGCAGTGATCCTCATGCTAAGGTCAGTTCCATTCTACCATATGTGTATAAGATATGCACAAATAACCAGAAAAACTGTTCCAAGGATGAGTTATGTCGTGTTATTATGCAGTGCACATCCTACAAAATTTGGTTAGTCTAGACGTTTGTTTAGTTCATCAGAACAATGCGAATTTAACCAAGTATGATGGCTATCTAGTTTTATTTTCGATCAATGCATATGCTGGATCCTTCAACTATAATAACACTAATTGCATTTCCATCCATGTTGTTGACATTGCCAATTTCATGTGGAAATTTTTTAACTTGTATGCTGGACAACTGCTCGTACATTAAAATAAGTAGGTAGCTGTTTGTATGAGCCTTTGTGCACATTGTACCATTATACAAGATCCACGTACCTGTAAGCTGGTCTCATGTATGTCTGTGATTTCAGGGAAAAGAGTACAATTCTACGGATCTCACTTCTTTTGAATTATTGAAGGAGTGTCACGTCAGCCAGAAAAATGGCTTCTCCACTGCTGTACATGATGCAATAGTAAGACAGCTTTCAACGAGTCCTTTCTAATGAGAATATATCTTCCTGCATCTGATAACCTTGTTTTCTCTGTGCAAACCAAGGCTGAAATGAAAGAACAGCTCTGTGTACCTATGGTATCTAGAGGACCTAAGAGTGAGACCAAGGCAGTATCCACTGCAGCAATAATGAGTGACCTTGCTTCAGATCTGGCGATAGAGAAGAGGGCCAGCGCAGAGCTCCTGGATGTTGTTAACTCATAGCGTGATCAAATGGATGAGCTGTCCAACATTGTACAAGAAGGCGAAAAGCAACAAGTTAGGCGAGATAATACTAAAACCAAGATAGAAAGTTTGGCCTAGATAATGTCATGCCTAATGTCGAACGGTTGAAATGTTATTTTTTCCTCTCCTTGGTCTTGCTAGTTGTACTTTTATTCTGATGGTCCACAATGTCTGAGATTTTATTATGGGCCTGTAATTCTTCTTGAGGACTTCCAAATCTGTAATATTTTTTTATTTGAGGAGATCGAATCTGTAATAATTAATAATAGCTGATGTTTTGAATCCTAACCTATAATACCTGATGTTTTGAATCCTAACCACGTCAGCTATTATAATTAATAACAACTGACGTTGTTAGGTTTCAAAATTAACTCACGTGGTTACTGTTGGTTGTTTGAAGCTATTGGGCCTTACAGCTAAATGGGCTGCAAAAAACCTATCGACATGCTGTATTATTTGTGTTTACCATGCAAGCCGGGCCGAATAGGGCTTACCATGCAAGCCTATCTAAATATTTATGGGCCTGATAGGAAGGATGTAAATTGGGCTCTCTTTTAGCATTAGAATCTTTCGGCCCAGAAATCATAATCTTAGTAAGGTCCCTTTTAACATTACGATCTTTAGGCCCTGTAAAAGTGATATTCATTGGGCTTCATTTTCTCAAATATTAATGGGTCTGATAGAAGGAATTTTTGGTGGGCCAATTTTCAAATTTCGGCCCAGTAAATATAATCTTAGCACGGCCTATTTTAACATTATGATCTGCAGGCCCAGTTAGTGATATTAATTGGGCCGCTATTTTTTAATATTTATGGGCCTGATATGAGGAATCTTAATTGGGCCCCGTTATTTATTAATATCTGCGGGCCTTATGGATGAGATTTTAATTGGGCCGCATTAGTGTTTCCACGTGTCGCACTTTCGTTGGCGCTGCTGGCACGTCATAGGGGCACGTGTCGCACTTTCATGGGCGGTGCAGGCACGTCCTAGTGCCACGTGTCGACTTTTCATTGGCACAGGTACGCGCATGTTACTAGTCCATTCGGCCAGGAAAGTTGTGCCACGTGGCAGCGCCCAACACGGACACGTGTCCACATAGTAATCGCTGCAGTGTTAGTGTGATTGGCCCATTTGGCTCATCTTGGTTCGTCCACGTTTCGGATGACGTCATTGTAAACGACAAAGCTGATGTCACCCGACAAACCGGACACCTCAATCATTAGCCTGGTACACCTGACGCAATGGTCACCGAATGGGGGAACCGACACCATGACAGAGTTTTAGCGTCACAATGATATGGGTCGGGCGGGCTCCGGGCTTAGGCGTGTCGTCACGGATTCATGACGGGATTCATGTGGTGACCCAGCATACCACTGCATGGTGTAGTATGCAAGTCTGACATAACACCAATGAAACACCGTTCCACTAGTATTATATCGCTCAGAGTGGTACAACAGAAACATATGCGGGTCCAAGGCATGTCTATAGAATTACAATACAGACTCTTTACAGAAGATCAGCATAGCCTCCTACTTTACAATGAGGTAAAACTGCAAATAAACTCCAGAAGAATGACTCGTAGTCTAATCTTATCACGAACTCTATTTATAGAGGATTTCACTAGCTATAGAGGCTATGACTAGATTCTAGCTAAATAGGAGCTAGGTTTAGGAATCTAGTTCCCTTCTACTCCTAGTCTAGGTTTACTCCATGGTAGATGTGGTATTTGACTCTTCTGACAGGGTCCTGTCCCTTGAAGTAGTTGTTGACTCCTCGACCTTCGAGTTGCACTGTAGGTGCTCCTTTAATGCCTCCATATCTAAGCAGGGGATTTAAGGGTGGGATGAGTACGAGCGTACTCAACAAGTTCATTATAGGAAAGAGGTGTTTAATGCACTGGCTACAACCGTGGACCAGAAAGTCCAAGGCAATGCAGGTTTTTGTAATCATTTCTTCAGAAGGTTGCTTTTATTCTGAAGAGCTATGTCTGTCAGCCTTCACCGGGTGATGTGGGCATTACCCTTCGGGTAACTATTATTGTACTACCTCCTACGGCCCAGCTAGGGGCCCATGAAGACACTCGACGACCAGGTGGGCCGTAGCGTTGGTTCCGAAGAAGGATTCTTGAAGCACAAGACAAGAAGACGAAGAATATAAGGAAAGTTTAGATCTAGGGCTCTCTGTAACCTAGTCGTACCCGGACAGATCCCTCGAGACCTGGCTCCCAATATAAGGGCTAGGAGAGGGGCTGCCGAGGGACACAAGCAATCATAGTAATCATAGCCACCACAAGTCTAGGGCTAGGTCATTATAGAACTTAGTCTCTCGACGAGATCACAGCCGAAACCTTTGGCACCCCATTGTATCTCGATATTTTCATAATCAAGATCAGACAGGCATGACGTAAGGGTTTTACCTCATCGAGGGCCCCGAACCTGGGTAAATCGCTCTCCCCACTTGTTTGATAGCCGATGTCTCGTGTCAGCCTACAGGATTCCATCTACCCTAAGCCCCATACGGAGGGCATTGCCGAGGAGTACCCTCGATAATTGGCGCCGTCTATGGGAAACCTGTTGGCACAAGATCCATCATCGGTAGATTCGGCCATGTCATCGGCAGCTTCATCTACACCGCCGGCATCACCACTGGCCCCTTCGTCGCCAAACTCAGGGAATTCGATTCGATTCGGTTCCTTCGAGTTTACCCCGCACAGTGACTCGTCTCGCTCGACCTTTTCGGATCTGCAAGGAGGTTTGGGCGTGACGTTCGGAAGCGTTCATTACAACGTCAACACGGAAGGGATCCTTCGCCTGCCCGAACCGTTCGACTCCAGATCAGCCAGGAAACCATCTCCGTCAGTCGCAAGATCGATTGCGTCCTCGTCAATCGACCTATCGGCCGGTTTGACGGACTCAACGAACTCTTCTTCACCATCGATCACCCGGTCAATGTCCTCTTTGTCGATTGGATCCGATGATTCCATGTGATCCGATATGACTTCATATTACTGCTTAAACTATGATACTAGGCACGGATTGGGATCGAGTGATACACCATTCATATGTAGCGGTAGATACTCATCGGGAGAGGAAAGCATCGACAGTGCCATCAAGATGACCACTTGGAAGATGGCGCGTCATCAAGTCTACGCTACCCTCAACGCAGGAAACGCAGCGAACGGAGGAGGAGGAGACCACACACCCCGTTCTAGCAGGCAACGTAACTCTGAAAACAGCGCCAGTAACAACAATAGCGATTATACTATCGCAGAGGAAGAGTGGGTAGCAGCCCGAGCTGCCATAA
The DNA here is from genome assembly GCF_022539505.1 of Lolium rigidum. Classification (NCBI taxonomy): domain Eukaryota; kingdom Viridiplantae; phylum Streptophyta; class Magnoliopsida; order Poales; family Poaceae; genus Lolium; species Lolium rigidum. The sequence continues at coordinate 29,841,722 of NC_061512.1, forward strand.
TCAACAATACGCCGCTTCCTGCCGGAACTTCGGTTGGAACTCTCAATGCATATCGTTCTATTTTGGAGAAGAATCGGGAGCGACTATCGAACGAGCAGGCCACCCTCGATCGACGTCTATTCGCAGCAGATCAATCTAGTGAATGTCGGAGGGCCTCGCGAGGAAGTGCATCTCGAAGCAGCCAAGGTGCAGGGAAGCATCGATCAAGATTGTCTCGACTTTCAGAAAATGATGCTAGAGAAATAACGTCAAACCTATCCAAATCCTTCATGACCACCGACACTGCGGGTATGTTGAGGCCAAAGACCATCGAAGGAGCAACCGCCCGTCACGCGGCATATTTGATCAACCAGCAACCAGCACCCGAAGGTCCGATGGACCAAGCTCATCGGGGTGCCCTGGAAAGCCTCGCACTCCTTGGAGATAAGCTGGTTCCGCGGAAAGAAAAATCTACACTTCAAGCTAGCGGTTCGAGGCACCGTTCGAGGGACGCTCGAGATGAAATTACTCAGAGCAGGATCGACAGAGCCAGGCGATGGCGAGCAGCAAGGGAAGAATACGACACTGATGATTCTGAGGAAAGTCAGGAGTACGACGGCGAGATGAGGGGAGCTGACTGTTTAAGCTACAAGATCCGTGAAACAATGCCGCCCAAAAGGTTCAAACCTACTCCTACTGATGCCGCTAAATATGACGGGCAACAGGAGCCGAGGTCTTGGATAGACGATTATCTGCAGACCGTAATCTTACATAAGGGAAACCAAATAGCGGTAATGCAGTGCCTGCAGCTCTACCTGAAGGACTCAGCACGAGCCTGGTTAAGAGGTCTACCAAAGGGATCCATCAAATCATGGGACGATCTGGTAGACGCTTTCATCAAAAACTTCCAGGCAATGTATAAAAGCCCTGTTGGAATCGATGAATTGCGTCATTGCCAGCAGAAGCCGAAGGAGTCGATGCGTACGTATATCGGGAGATTCACTAAACTCTTGAACGGTGCCGAAGATGTCTCTGTCGACAGAGCAATCGACGCCTTCAGCAACGGTATTCGACGCGAATCTTACATAGAGGAGCTGGGGCGTAAGAAGCCGAAGACCATCACCAAGTTAATGGAAATCGCCAATAGTTGGGCTGATGGTGAGGATAACATACGAAAACCTCGCCCACACAGTGATGACGAAGATGACGACCAGCCAAGGCATGACTCGGGCAGTCGAAGAGATCGCCGTAAGAAAAGGAAGGATCGCGGATACGATGATACTAACATGGTAGCTGCAGGATATTCTGATCGTCGGGATGATCGGTATGACGACAGGCCAGATGATCGGCAGGATAACAATCACAATAACTCAAGGAATCGTGACAATTATAAACCACGACCCTCGAGGATCCCTGAATTGCCTTTTGCCGAACAGATAAACGCTCCCTGTTACTTACATGCGTACATTGACTCTAAGGATGATAAGAAAAAATTGAGTCACCTACTCAGAGATTGTCGACAGTTCATTGAGATGCAGAAGTTTATCCAGCAGCAGCAGCCGAGTCCACCACCACCACCGCCACCACCTCAGCACCAAGATCAGCAAGTGCAACCTCACAACTCTAATGAGCCCTTCCCTCCACCACGGGGACAGATGAGCATGATTCATAGAACTGGTGTTTCGAGAAGGGAGATGAAGAAGCTAACTCAAGAAATCAACCTGGCAGAGAGTATTATGGCCAATATTCCAGAATACATCGATTGCTCATCCCAGAGCATTTTGTTCAGCAGAGCGGACCACCCGATGACAATTCCAAAGCCAGGTCATGCTGTCCTGGTAGTTGAAGCACAAATAGGAGGATTCAATATGAGCAAGGTCTTCATGGATGGTGGAAGTGGACTAAATCTGATATTCCTGAACACAGTCCAAAATATGGGAATTACAATGAGGATGTTGGAGGAAACAGATACATGTTTCCATGGAATCCTCCCCACCTTACCAGCGTATTCTCTTGGCAAAGTTTATCTAAATTTTGTCTTCGGGAAACCTGATAATTTTAGGAACGAAAAGATCGAATTTGAGGTAGTAAATTGGGAATCACAGTACCATGCTATACTCGGGAGACCAGCTTATGCCAAGTTCATGGTTGTGCCACATTATGCGTATCTCAAGCTCAAGATGCCAGGGAACAATGGAACAAACATCACAGTCTATGGAAGTTTTTCACGCTCAGATAACTGTGATCGCGAGTTTCAGAGGATTGCTGCCAAGTTTGGAATAAAACAAGAACCTGCCGACTTCCCCTCCAAATCGTTAACACTCAACGATAAGGAAGAAGAGCGCGCCAAGAAAATAAAGAAGAAACCGGATGATCCTGCTCCGAAAGCTTTGGCAGTTGGGCCTTCGGCAGCTGACAGCAAGGCCTCCGTCGATGACAGTAAAGCTTTAGCACTTGCTGCAAGTACTCCTGATGAAATCAACGACGCCTCCAAAGCCACCGGCACATTAGACAAGATCGAAGATAAGAAGAACCCTCCTCTTGTTTAAGAAGATGGGTAGCATTATACACATTTCTTTTTTTCTCTTTCAATAAGGCTTTTTTAGCCACTTAGTCTTTGCTTACTTTATTAATAAAGACTGAAGTTTCGTTTTGTCTGAAGTATTGCAGTAATTCGGGACACCCGAACAAAGCTTATCAAGACCTTTTTCGTATACTATAGCGAACATTGGTTTACTTGAAAATATACCCAAGATTGCACTCTAAAGCCTCTGAAAATACGAGTGCTACGATGCAAAATTGGCGGGAGTCTTGCTTTTATCCTTTGCTACAAAAGCCTCAAGATTACGAGAGTGTTGCGGATAGCAAGGATAATAAACACATACAAAACGACCCATGACCGGTACTTTAAACTACAGAAGTACTAAAGAGTGACGGAGTCATCGGCAGGTTTGGTTCCATCGATTTGTTCGGGATCCGCTGTCAAGTCATACGTCGGTTGAAAGCAAAGTTGCACTTACATCGGGTTTCACAAACTCACAACATGAGCTGATCACTCAAGAAATTTGCTGCCGACAAACATACATATACATCATAATACAGATGTAAAACGAGTAATTAAGATTTACTCTATTCATACTAACGCTTGCCAACGGCATTAGACATAATTACAAAAGGGAGGTACATATATACCCCTTCCGATGAATCAGTTTAACTCCAAAGCATCCGAACAATCGGATGCAGCATGCATTGAAGTATTTACTTTACAGCAGGAGCATAAACGTTTTTCAGGACTCTTCTTCTAGAACCCTTGCTTCTTCAATCACCTTTGAACTATGTTCCAGCCTGTCGACTACAATGGTAGAAGGAATATGAGCCTTGGCAATAAGATGTCCTACATAACCATCGGCATTTGCAATGGCCGTAAGGTCTATTGATGGGTGTTTCAACAGAAGAAAAGCGAAAGCAGATTGAGCTCCAGCAACAAGTTGTGCACGGACCAAGCTTCGGATCTTCCTGACATTACCGAATTGAGACATCAAAGTCAGTAATGTAGGAGGAACCTCATTCAAGGAGAACATTATCTTCCACATTACTCTCAAGACAGTATAGCACTTGGTGAAAAATCGGTGCACTTGTTGCACCCGATCCTGAAACTTCGCGATAGTGGAAGCTTTTGATTGATTCCTCCAAAAAACCTCATCCAAAGATGCAAGATGGGTAACGACATTTACGCGTTCATGGATACGCTTGTTCTCTTCTGATAAGTTCAGAGCTATGACTATAGGAAGCAATGAAGGAAGTCAAGTCAAGAGATTACCTTTATTATTCAAGAAGTTAAGGAATAGAAAGTTAGGATACTTACAATTCAAACTTTATGTGGCCTTGTGCAATTCAGTAAGGGCATATCGTTCTACGTCGGCTGCTAGTTCGCCCTTCTTCTTTATAACAGTGTCCATGGCATGAATACCACGCATGTCCTTCTCCATCTGGGCGATCCGAGCCTTCATGCGCTGGAGGCGATCATTTTCAGAAGAACCATCCGAAGAAACGTCGGTAAAGGAGGGTACAGGAACTACCTGCGAAGTTATACCATTAAGGACACAATGGAATATATGAGCTTCTCAATTGGACTCACTCCCATCGGGAGCGTGCGATTTAAAAAGTATCAAAAGTATTACAGCAAGAGGGTATTGGCAACATTGCCGATACGGAATTCATTACAATAAAAAGGTCTCATGACAGGAAATTGTTTTAAAACAAACAAGGTTACAATCCAACATAAAAAGAAGTCAAGGAGCTTGAGTCTGAGTTGACAAGCTTGGGCCAGTAGCCGATTTGTTCGACGAAACTAATTCAAGAAGCTGACGATCACACTTGAGCGCTGAAGTTTTATGGACACTTAACTCAATAAGTCGCCCATCCCGTTCCTTTGGCAGCTCCTTGGATATTTGTTCAATATCGTCTTTGAAGCCATGACCCATCATAAGCTGAAAAGCTAGGAGAGCGTCGTAGGTGCGAGAAGTGCGTTTGAATACCTCAATAACTTCCTTCGTGTCGACAGCAAAAGCATCTGTTAGTTGCTCCAGAGTTTTGCTTTGGTCGACCTTGGGAAAAATCATCGAGTGCATCCTCAGCATGACTCCTTTATTCTTCTGGAGAAGAGCCTGAATGAGTTTGTGAGATTCAAGGGTCAATGACAAAGCGTCGACATGGGAGTTATCTTGGAGCTTCTCTAAGGCGTCAGCAGGGATATCGGCAACTTTTGCAAAGAACGAAAAGGAAAAATCTGTTAGTTGCAATTAAGCCAAGAAAGGAAAAATTAAAAAAAGAGAGAGGCTGAGCCGATAAGAATTACTGAGCAGGGCTAAAATGGATTGGCGAAGAAGATTGTCCTTTTCTTTTCTTTGAGCTTCGGCAGTGGCCTTCAAAGCTTCTTCGTCTTTCAGTCTCTTTTTCAGCTGCTCAAGCTCTCCCTTCAGAGAATCAGCATTCTGACGAGTTTCGGCAGCCATTTTGATTGCATTATCAAGCTTAGAGGAAGTTGAATCAATTTCCTCCTGAAGCCGAACCTTGTCAGCTTTGAGTAAAGTGAATTGAGAGGCGAAAGCCTCCAAAGAAGAAATGACTGATCGAATATCCTGGAGAAACGAATATAAGTAGTTATTAATAACAGTGGGATTCTCCCCAAAGGAATTTATAAAGACTCAGAAGCTGTCAACAGCAGGCGTGTTAATAAGAAAGCTTACAGGCTTTTCAGGAGTTGGAGTAGTTGTGACAACAGTCGAAGGGAGTTCCTTCCCTTTAGAAAGGGAAGAAGCTGTCAAAACTTGAGCTGTAGGAATTGTTGCGAGAGTTGAAGCTTCAGAAGCTGCCAGAACTGGCTTGCTAGAACTTGACTTGGCCTTCTATGGAGGAGGCTCTATGAAGCCTTCATCACTGAAAACATATGAACCATGAAAAATGAGAACATTAATACAAGAAAAAATCTTGAGGACTGGAGCAGTGGGAAACACTCATAGGTCAAACAGATCGTCTTCATCGGCAAACCCACCAGACAACCTCTTTGAAGGCAGCACATTCACCTTCTCCGCAGCTGCATCAACAAAGGCAGCACGATTAGCATCATCGTCATGGATCGACTCCGCCGTATCACTTGTATCATCAGCAAGGGATTTAGGATCTATGGAAAAAGCTTCAGGATTCATCGGATCATTGTCTTCATCCTCTGGATCTATATTTTCTTCAGTACGGGATTCTACGGGAATGGAAGAATTTCTTTCTTCAAGATTGTCAGCCGACATATCTTGAAAATGTTCGGGAGCTATCAGGACCTACCAAAAGAATTAAGTAAGAATAATGAAAAACATAAAGTTTGGAAGCAATAAGTTAACACAAATACAAAGGGGGAATTAACTCGTTCGGCGGATGGTCAGCATCAAAAGGCTATTGAAGAGATAGAAGCGGAATCGAGTCTTCCTAACTAAAATGAGTCAAGCGCCTAACTTCATCAAGCAGTTCTTTTTCGGATAGTTCAACAACATTCACTCTGGTCATGTCTTTGGGGCCTGAATACAACCACATCGGGTGGGCCCTAGACATAATTGGCTGGACTCGACGTTTCAGGAAAACGGCGGCTATCTCGGTACCTATCATGGTTTGGCCATCGGATTCTTTGATTCGAAGAACTTTCTCAAATAATTTTTCGGCTGTTGGTTTCTCTTCGGGTAATAGAATATTCTTCCAAGATCTCCTGGGCACGGCCTCGAGGACATCGGCGAATCGTGGTAGTTGCGTGTCGGCTGCTGATGAGTCTTTGATATAGAACCACTTCAACCTTCATCCTTGGACAGATTCCCTCATTGGAAAACTGAAGTAATTAACTTCTTTGCGGACAACGAATCCAACTCCGCCGGTGACGAAGGACCCGGTACTACAGTTGTATCTCTTCACAAAGAAGATCTTTTTCCATAAACCAAAATGAGGTTCGATGCCCAGGAAAGCCTCACATAAGGTGATAAAGATAGCGAGATGGAGGATCGAATTGGGGGTTAATTGCCACAATTGGATCTCATACACACGAAGGAGGCGCCAGAGGAATTCATGAGCAGGAAGGGAAAGACCACGATAAAGGAAAGACAAGAACATCACAGTAAAACCAGCGGAGGGATTGGGGCGTGAAGCCGCACCTAGGAGAATGACGTTCCCCTCATCAGATGAGATTATGCCGAGACTCCGAGCTCTTTTCTCGTCATGTTTGGTGGTTGTGGAAGCCGGCTAATCACCAGGTGCAGGTCCAGTCATGGAACTCTCCGGCGCGGGCGGCGCAGGAGCTGGGGCAGAGGCATCCGATGCACCCTTCCTCGGTGCGCTTGGAGAAGCTTTAGGGGCGGCACCTCTAGCCGTAGCACTGGCGGCAAGAGTGAGATTCTTCTTCTTCACCATCGTGAGGGAGACCTGAAGGAGATCTAAAGAACGACGGCGGTGGCGGCGCAGAGGTTGTGAGTAAGAAGGATGAACAAGGGAGAAGGGCTGCGAGAAGAAAGGGTAGAAAGGGTAAAATCTGCCCCCTGTGGTTATAAAATAAAGGAAGTTTGGGATTAGGCGACCACGTGTCATTGTTTCTAATTTATTAAAGGATCTTTTTCATCTCATTACGCGCGGAAATCGAGGAGGCGCCTTGGTCAATGCACAAGCACTAGTCATTTCCTAACTGACTGCGCAGAAGTAGGGTGGGCCCGTCAGGTCGTGTCCTGTCAATCAGGCCACAGCAGTGGCTACATCACCAGTGACGTCACAAGAAATATCGACTCCGCATGAGGCATCCGAAGGAAATTAAAAACTATTGACTGGATTGGTTTGAATCTACACACATATGCAAGCATCCGTGCCTAGACTCGGGGGCTACTCCCATCGGGAGCGCTGGACGCGCACCCGATATAATTTGGTCTCGAAGACTTTCTGCACTAAGTGATTGCATCAGAGGAAAACTGAAATATTTGAGTGGTTTGGACTGAGTCTGTACTCGGTTGCAAGCATCCGCGCCCAGACTCGGGGGCTACTCCCATCGGGAGTGCTGAATGCACACCCGATAAAAGTTATAGACTCAAAGATTTTTGGCGCAGCCCAGAATCATGCCCGGGGACTTGATTCTGTGTAGGGTAACAATGGTTTGCCATCGGCAATTAACCGGTAAAACCGGGCACGTTACTTGATATCCTTTACATGCTAAATATTGCTTGACAAGAAATGAAGACCCGATGAAAGGAGATATATCGAATGACCATAACAGTTTCGACAGAGGAAGTATTCGACTAGAACAACTTGAGTCTACACACGGTTGCCAGCATCCGTGTCTAGACTCGGGGGCTACTTCCATCGGGAGCGCTGGACGCGCACCCGATAAAGAAGATGCTACTATTACAAGAAAGTCATGTTTTTTCCGGCAAGAATGAAGATTTGAACAGAAGACGCGTTTTTAGTCCCTGCCCGAAGTTTCTTCGGCCAGACACTCGGGGGCTACTGATGTGGGCATTACCCTTCGGGTAACTATTATTGTACTACCTCCTACGGCCCAGCTAGGGGCCCATGAAAACACTCGACGACCAGGTGGGCCGTAGCGTTGGTTCCGAAGAAGGATTCTTGAAGCACAAGACAAGAAGACGAAGAATATAAGGAAAGTTTAGATCTAGGGCTCTCTGTAACCTAGTCTTACCCGGACAGATCCCTCGAGACCTGGCTCCCAATATAAGGGCTAGGAGAGGGGCTGCCGAGGGACACAAGCAATCATAGTAATCATAGCCACCACAACTCTAGGGCTAGGTCATTATAGAACTTAGTCTCTCGACGAGATCACAGCCGAAACCTTCGGCACCCCATTGTATCTCGATATTTTCTTAATCAAGATCAGACAGGCAGGACGTAAGGCTTTTACCTCATCGAGGGCCCTGAACCTGGGTAAATCGCTCTCCCCGCTTGTTTGATAACCGATGTCTCGTGTCAGCCTACAGGATTCCATCTACCCTAAGCCCCATACGGAGGGCATTGCCGAGGAGTACCCTCGACAACGGGTGTCTAGAACTTCATGGAGTTCCTTTCCGGCCGCGTTCGTAGTTCCATAACCCGGAACAGGGAGTGACAGGTCACGATTTGTTACACTCTACAGAGGTGTGTTGCTTTACCCATAAGAGATCTTAACCTTGTTGCCAACCGAGTCTAGTTCTCGTCCACACTTCCTTGGTATGAGGCCCGGTATAAGGTCCTAATCAAGTTATACTCCTTTGCGACCTCGCACACCCACCCTTTGTTGAAATTCCGACCTTGGGTCCTCGCCGGTCAGCGTACCCCTTTGGATACCTTCCGACCTCGACAACAATCAGGTTCTCGACCTGATTCCTTCGCCGGTCGTTGCAACCCATCATAGACCGCATTACCGTGGGGACTTAGGGCTCCCCAACCACTCCGCTTGTCCCTCGGGATTCAAGTGACTACGGAAAGCGCATCCGTTGATGTACGAGAGAAAGAAGTACAATTGACTACTCCGTCCCACTCCAGATCTTATGGTTAACACGAGTTTTACGGCACAAGAATCACTGGACGACATTTGTTGTTTAATCCTACATGGATACAAACCCATTGCAATGGAACCTCCACCATACTCATACCATGGTTCCATTGCCCACCACATAGTCATATTCATAGTTATGAAATTAGCATTTTTGCTTTTCATGTAAGAGTGATAAGTATAGTACTTTGCAAGTAATTTGGTCAAAATATTCAAATTGACATGAGCAAGCGATGAACTTCTGAAATAGCATCATCGTCTGGTAAGGACGATCACTACAAGAAAAGTTGCCATAGCCGACGAAGTTGAAGTCACGCCGTAGTTGCTGTTGCACCATGGCCGACGATTTTTGGTCTCTCCGTGGTGCATGTCAAAACTTTTTTTTTCTCATTTTTGAGGCCACCTAGCCCGACAAAAACGTCCAAAACGTCGCGTATGGTGGCCCGGGACGTGGTGCATCACGAATTCTCGGGTTCGCCGACCGAGTCAATGCAAATCCACACCGCCCAGGGATGTAGGGCCCAGATGGAAGCCTCTCTAGCATTGTTTTTTTTCTCGATCACGCCATCTCGTTCAAGGCTCTCCGATCGAGCTATTTACGATGCAGGATCATGGGTCCCGCATGTCATCCTCTATGAACGAAAATTCTGTCTTTTCTTGGATTTTTTTTACCCCCTTATTTCTGGCTACTTCCTTTTTCTTTTGATCCCGTACCGCCTTGGAAACGTTGAGACCGCTTCTGCAAAATGGGACCCGCATGTCATCCTCTATGTGCACTCAAGTTTCTTTTCTTGGAGTTATTTTTGGCACCTGATATTTGGTCACTTGCCTTTTTTCTTTCGATCCCGTGCCACCTCTCAAACGGTGATACCGCTGCTGCTAAATGGGACCCGCATGTCATCCTCTATGTGCAATCTAGTTTCTTTTCTTGGAGTTTTTTTTGGCACCTCATATTTGGTCACTTGCCTTTTTCTTTCGATCCCGTGCCGCCTCTCACACGGTGATACCGCTGCTGCTGAATGGGACCTGCATGTCATCCTCTATGTGCAATCAAATTTCTTTTCTTGGAGTTATTTTTGGCACCTCATATTTGGTCACTTGCCTTTTTCTTTCGATCCCGTGCCGCCTCTCAAACGGTGATACCGCTGCTGCAAAATGAGACCCGCATGTCATCCTCTATGTACTATAAAACTTTCTTTTCTTGGATTTTTTTGGCACCTGATATCTGGTCACTTGCCTTTTTCTTTCGATCCCGTGCCGCCTCTCAAACCGTGATACCGCTGCTACTAAATGGGACCCGCATGTCATCCTCTATGTGCAATCAAGTTTCTTTTCTTGGAGTTTTTTTGGCACCTGATATTTGGTCACTTGCCTTTTTCTTTCGATCCCGTGCCGCCTCTCAAACGGTGATACCGCTGCTGCTGAATGGGACCCGCATGTCATCCTCTATGTACAATCAACTTTCTTTTCTTGGAGTTATTTTTGGCACCTGATATTTGGTCACTTGCCTTTTTCTTTCTATCCCGTGCTGCCTTTGAAACGTTGAGTAAGCTACTGGCTCATGGGTCCCGCATGTCATCCTCTACGAACAATAAAAGTTTCCTTTCTTGGAGTTATTTTTACCCCTAATTTCTGGCTACTTCCTTTTTCTTTTGATCCCCTGCCGCCTTGGAAACGTTGAGTAAGCTGCTGACTCATGGGATCCGCATGTCATCCTCTATGTACAATCAACTTTCTTTTCTTGGAGTTTTTTTTGACCCCCTAATTTCTGGCTACTTTCTTTTTCTTTTGATCTCAAGTCGCATTTTAAACGTTGGGACTGCTGCTGCAAAATGGGACCCGCATGTCATCCTCTATGTACAATCAACTTTATTTTCTTGGATTTTTTTTTACCCCCTTATTTTTGGTCAATTGCCTTTTTCTTTCGATCTCATGCAGCCTTTGGAATGTTGAGTAAGCTGCTGGCTCATGGGACCCGCATGTCATCCTCTATGTACAATAAATGTTTATTTTCTTGGATTTTTTTCACCCTCTGATTTTTTGGCTATTTCCTTTTTCTTTTGATCCCCTGCTGATGTCTACGCACGCTTCTATTCCTGTAGACAGTGTTGGGCCTCCAAGAGCAGAGGTTTGTAGAACAGCAGCAAGTTTCCCTTAAGTGAATCACCCAAGGTTTATCGAACTCAGGGAGGTAGAGGTCAGAGATATCCCTCTCAAGCAACCCCGCAATTAAGATACAAGAAGTCTCTTGTGTCCCCAACACACCTAATACACTTGTCATATGTATAGGTGCACTAGTTCGGCGAAGAGATAGTGAAATACAAGTAATATGGATGATTATAAGTAGTAATTGCAATCTGAAATAAATATGGCAGCGAGTAAACATGTAGCAGAACTTGTTGGAAACGGTGTTTCAATGCTTAGAAACAAGGCCTAGGGATCATACTTTCACTAGTGGTCACTCTCAACAATGATATCATAAAGGAATATAAATATAAGCACTTCACTATGCTATTCTGAACTACTCTCTAGCTGGATAACGAACACTAATTCACCGCGTAGGGCTGCAGAAGCAAACCTTAAAGATGTATTCCCAAGTACTAATGAACACCCCACGCTGTCACTTTGAGCATTCATAGGAGGTACTAACACACCACAATTTCATAGAGACATCCAACTCAAATCATAATTCAGTGAACAAGTATTCTGTGAAATATAGCCTAAGAGACCCACACGGTGCACACACCGTCACCTTTACACACGTGGGACAAGGAGTCTCCGGAGATCACATAAGTAAAATCCACTTGAATAGCATAACGACATCTAGATTACAAAGCTCATCATATGGATCTCAATCATGTAAGGCAGCTCATGAGATCATTGTATTGAAGTACATGGGAGAGAGAGATAAACCACATAGCTACCGGTAGAGCCCTCAGCCTCGGGGGAGAACTACTCCCTCCTCATCGTGGGAGACAGCAACGGCGATGAAGATGGCGATGGAGTCGATGGAGATGGATTCCGGGGGCACTTCCCCGTCCCGGCGGCGTGCCGGAACAGAGACTTCTATCCCCCGAACTTGGCTTCGCGATGGCGGCGGCTACGGAACTCTTCGTGGAATATCGTCGACTCTCTTAGGGTTTTCGGAGACGGAGGAATATATAGGCGAAGGGGCGATGTCGGTGGAGTCCCGAGGGGCCCACCCCATAGGGTGGCGCGGCCAGGGGTGGGGTCGCGCCCCCTAGGGTGTGGCCGCCTCGTGGCTCCTCTTCGTCTCCTCTTCGGTGTTCTGGAAGCCTCCGTGGAAAATAAGACCGTGGGCTTTTGTTTCGTCCAATTCCGAGAATATTTCCTGTGTAGGATTTCTGAAACCAAAAACAACAGAAAACAGGAACTGGCGCTTCGGCATCTTGTTAATAGGTTAGTACCGGAAAATGCATAAAAATGATATAAAGTGTATATAAAACATGCAGGTATTGTCATAAAACTAGCATGGAACATCAAAAATTATAGATACGTTGGAGACGTATCAAGCATCCCCAAGCTTAGTTCCTACTCGCCCTCGAGTAGGTAAACGATAAAAAGAATAATTTCTGAAGTGACATGCTACCAACATGATCTTGATCAATACTATTGTAAAGCATATGAGATGAATGAAATGACTCAAAGCAATGGTCTATAATTTGCTAACAAAAAGATAATGACTAAACAACTGAATCATATAGCAAAAACTTTTCATGAATAGTACTTTCAAGACAAGCATCAAAAAGTCTTGCATAAGAGTTAACTCATAAAGCAATAGATTCTTAATATAAGGTTTTGAAGCAACACAAAGGAAGATTTAAGTTTCAGCAGTTGCTTTCAACTTTAACATGTATATCTCATGGATAATTGTCAACACAAAGTAATATGATGAGTGCAAATAAGCAAGTATGTAATAATCAATGCACACAGTTGACACAAGTGTTTGCTTCTAAGATAGAAAGAAGTAGGTAAACTGACTCAACATAAAGTAAAAGAAAGGCCCTTCGCAGAGGGAAGCGGGGATTACTCATGTGCTAGAGCTTTTTATTTTGAAAACATGGAAACAATTTTGTCAACGGTAGTAATAATTCATATGTGTTATGCATAAAACCTCCTATAAGTTGCAAGCCTCATGCATCGAATACTAATAGTGCCCGCTCCTTGTCCTAATTAGCTCGGATTTCCATGGATTATCATTGCATTACATATGTTTCAACCAAGTGTCACAAAGGGGTACCTCTATGCCACCTGTACAAAGGTCCAAGGAGATAGATCGCATTTGATCTCTCAATTTTGATAGATCTCAACTTGAGGACATCCATATCGGGACAACATAGAAAACGGATAATGGACTCCTCTTTTATGCTTTAAGCATTCAACAACAGATAATATTCTCATAAGAGATTTGAGGATTAATGTCCAAGCTGAAACTTCCACCATGATACATGGCTTTGGTTGGCGGCCCAAAGTTCTTCTCTAACAATATGCATAGTCAAACCATTCAACTCATGGCAAATCTCCCTTACTTCAGACAAGACGAACATGCATAGCAACTCACATGATATTCAACAAAGGTGTAACGAGTTGATGGCGTCCCCGAAAACATGGTTACCGCTCAACAAGCAACTTATAAGAAATAAGATACATAAGCGACATATTCATTACCACAATAGTTTTTAGGCTACTTTCCCATGAGCTATGTATTGCAAAGACAAGGAATGAATTTTTTTAAAGGTAGCACGCAAGCAATTTACTTTGGAATGGCAGAAAAATACCACATAGTAGGTAGTTATGGTGGACACAAATGGCATAGGTTTTGGCTCAAGGTTTTGGATGCACGAGAAGCATTCCCTCTCAGTACAAGGCTTCGGCTAGCAAGGTTGTTGAAGCAAACACAAGTATGAACCGGTACAACAAAACTTACATAAGAACATATTGCAAGCATTATAAGACTCTACACTGTCTTCCTTGTTGCTCAAACACTTTTACCAGAAAATATCTAGACTTTAGAGAGACCAATCATGCGAACCAAATTTCAACAAGCTCTACGGTAGTTCTCCACTAATAGGTTTAAACTACATGATGCAAGAGCTTAAACATGATCTACTTGAGAGCTCAAAACAATTGCCAAGTATCAAATTATTCAAGACAATATACCAATTACCACATGAAGCATTTTCGTTTCCAACCAAATAGCAATAAATGCAGCACTTTCAACTTTTGCCATGAACATTAAAAGTAAAACGAAGAATACAAGTGTTCAAATGAAAAAGCGGAGCGTGTCTCTCTCCCACACAAGCATGATAGGATCCAATTTATTCAGAGAACTAAGATAACAAAACAAAAATAAAAACACACAGATGCTCCAAGTAAAGCACATAAGATGTGACCGAATAAAAATATAGTTTCACTAGAGGTGACCTGATAAGTTGTTGATGAAGAAGGGGATGCCTTGGGCATCCCCAAGCTTAGATGCTTGAGTCTTCTTGAAATATGCAGGGATGAACTACGGGGGCATCCCCAAGCTTAGACTTTTCACTCTTCTTGATCATATTATATCATCCTCCTCTCTTGATCCTTAAAAACTTCCTTCACACCAAACTCAAAACAATCTCATTAGAGGGTTAGTGCATAATCAAAAATTCACATGTTCAGCAAGGACACAATCATTCCCAACACTTCTGGACATTACCCAAGGTTACTGAAATTTAATGGAGCAAAGAAATCCACTCAAACACAGTAAAGGAGGCAATGTGAAATAAAAGGCAGAATCTGTCAAAACAGAACAGTCCGTAAAGACGAATTTTTTCGAGGCACTTAACATGCTCAGATGAAGAAGCTCAAATTGAATGAAAGTTGCATACATATCTGAGGATTACTCACGAATTTTTTCAAGTTTTTTACATTTTCCTACAGAGAGAAAAACTCAAATTCGTGACAGCGAAAAATCTGTTTCTGCGCAGAAATCCAAATCTAGTATCAACTCTCTATCAAAGACTTTACTTGGCACAAAAATGAAATAAACATGATAAGGAGAGGTTGCTACAGTAATAACAACTTCCAAGACACAACAAAACAGTAGAAAAATAAAAACATGGGTTATCTCCCAAGAAGTGCTTTCTTTATAGCCATTAAGATGGGCTCAGTAATTTTAATGATGCTCTCGCAAGAAATAAGAGTTGAAGCAAAAGAGAGCATCAAAAGCAAATAAGAAACACTTTTAAGTCTAACCCACTTCCTATGAAAAGGAATCTTGTACACAAATAAATTCATGAAGAACAAAGTGACAAGCATAGGAAGATAAACACGAGTAACTTCAAAATTTTCAGCATGTAGAGAGGTGTTTTAGTACCATGAAAATTTCTACAACCATATTTTCCTCTCTCATAATAATTTCCAATAGCATCATGAACAAACTCAACAATATAACTATCACATAAAGCATTCTTATTCACATGCATAAAAGTATCATTACTCTCCACATAAGCATAATCAATTTTATTAGTAATAGTGGGAGTAAAACTATCACAACCATCATTGTAATCATCATAAATTGCAGGCATGATATAATCATAATAAACTTTATCCTCCATAGTAGGTGGCACCAAAATACCACTATCATTATAATCATCATAAATGGGAGGCAAAGTATCATCAAAGAAAATTTTCTCCTCAAAACTTGGGGGGACTAAAAATATCACAACCAGCTTCCCCAAGCTTAAATTCTTCCATAGCATTAGCAATAATAGTGTTCAAAGAGTTCATGCTAATAACATTGCTACAACTATTTTGCAAACAAAGTTCCATGGGTTTTTTAATTTTCTCTTCAAACACATCATGTCCTAATTCAATATAAAGTTCATAAAGATCTCTAATTTTTTTGTTGTTTTCCATTAAGCCTAACTAGTGAAAAATAAAAACAAGAAACAAAAAGATATAATTGCAGGATCTAAAGGAAATAGCTTCGAGCACTCACACACCGGATACAGTGCTAGGAAATAGCTTAGTAGTCGGAGGATGTGAATACCTTTTACCTTACCTCCCCGGCAACAGCGCCAGAAAATAGCTTGATGTCTACGCACGCTTCTATTCCCGTAGACGGTGTTGGGCCTCCAAGAGCGAGAGGTTTGTAGAACAGCGAGCAAGTTTCCCTTAAGTGAATCACCCAAGGTTTATCGAACTCGGGGAGGTAGAGGTCAAAGATATCCCTCTCAAGCAACCCTGCAATTAAGATACAAGAAGTCTCTTGTGTCCCCAACACACCTAATACACTTGTCAGATGTATAGGTGCACTAGTTCGGCGAAGAGATAGTGAAATACAAGTAATATGGATGATTATAAGTAGTAATTGCAATCTGAAATAAATATGGCAGCGAGTAAACATGTAGCAGAACTTGTTGGAAACGGTGTTTCAATGCTTAGAAACAAGGCCTAGGGATCATACTTTCACCAGTGGTCACTCTCAACAATGATATCGTAAAGGAATATAAATATAAGCACTTCACTATGCTATTCTGAACTACTCTCTGGCTGGATAACGAACACTAATTCACCGCGTAGGGCTGCAGAAGCAAACCTTAAAGATGTATTCCCAAGTACTAATGAACACCCCACGCTGTCACTTTGAGCATTCATAGGAGGTACTAACACACCACAATTTCATAGAGACATCCAACTCAAATCATAATTCGGTGAACAAGTATTACGTGAAATATAGCCTAAGAGACCCACACGGTGCACACACTTGTCACCTTTACACACGTGGGACAAGGAGTCTCCGGAGATCACATAAGTAAAATCCACTTGAATAGCATAACGACATCTAGATTACAAAGCTCATCATATGGATCTCAATCATGTAAGGCAGCTCATGAGATCATTGTATTGAAGTACATGGGAGAGAGAGATAAACCACATAGCTACCGGTAGAGCCCTCAGCCTCGGGGGAGAACTACTCCCTCCTCATCATGGGAGACAGCAACGGCGATGAAGATGGCGATGGAGTCGATGGAGATGGATTCCGGGGGCACTTCCCGTCCGGCGGCGTGCCGGAACAGAGACTTCTGTCCCTCGAACTTGGCTTCGCGATGGCGGCGGCTACGGAACTCTTCGTGGAATATCGTCGACTCTCTTAGGGTTTTCGGAGACGGAGGAATATATAGGCGAAGGGGCGATGTCGGTGGAGTCCCGAGGGGCCCACCCCATAGGATGGCGCGGCCAAGGGTGGGGCCGCGCCCCCCTAGGGTGTGGCCGCATCGTGGCTCCTCTTCGTCTCCTCTTCGGTGTTCTGGAAGCCTCCGTGGAAAATAAGACCGTGGGCTTTTGTTTCGTCCAATTCCGAGAATATTTCCTGTGTAGGATTTCTGAAACCAAAAACAGCAGAAAATAGGAACTGGCGCTTCGGCATCTTGTTAATAGGTTAGTATCGGAAAATGCATAAAAATGATATAAAGTGTATATAAAACATGTAGGTATTGTCATAAAACTAGCATGAAACATCAGAAATTATAGATACGTTGGAGACGTATCACCTGCCGCCTTGGAAACGTTGAGGATTCTGCTGCCTCATGGGTCCCGCATGTCATCCTCTATGAACAATAAAATTTTCTTTTCTTGGATTATTTTTGGCTCCTGATATTTGGTCACTTGCCTTTTTCTTTCGATCTAATGCAGCCTTTGAAACGTTGAGTAAGCTGCTGGCTCATGGGACCCGCATGTCATCCTCTATGTACAATAAAAGTTTATTTTCTTGGATTTTTTTTGCCCTCTGATTTTTGGCTATTTCCTTTTTCTTTTGATCCCCTGCCGCCTTGGAAACGTTGAGGATGCTGCTGCCTCATGGGTCCCGCATGTCATCCTCTATGAACAATAAAAGTTTCTTTTCTTGGATTATTTTTGGCTCCTGATATTTGGTCACTTGCCTTTTTCTTTCGATCTCATGCCGCCTTTAAAATGTTGACGACCCTGCTGGCTCATGGGTCCCCGATGTCAGCCTCCCCGTACAAGAAACATGTGATATCTTGATTATTTTGCATACAATAAACAGTGTATTTTGCTCTAAGCTAGCAAACGGATAAATTAAATATTTATTTTTACATAAACAAACTCATATGTTGAATCTCCTTGTTTTTTTGTTTTTGCGAAACATAGGACTTTCCTGTTTTGAAGTGGGCTGAAATTGTACGAGTCAAAAGGCGTCCAGCAGGATAGTTCGAAGGCCCAGATGGCCAGATGCAGCCCAATTGAAATCTTTCTTTCTTCTTGGATTTTTTTGACCCCCTGATTTCTGGCTACTTCCTTTTTCTTTTGGTCCTGTGCCGCCTTGGAAACGTTGAGACAGCTGCTGCAAAATGGGACCCGCATGTCATCCTCTATGTACAATAAACGTTTTTTCTTCGATTTTTTTTGGCACCTGATATTTAGTCACTTGCCTTTTTCTTTCGATCTCATGCCGCCTCTGAAATGTTGAGGAAGCTGTTGGCTCGTGGGTCCTGCAAGTCATCCTCTAGGTAGAATAAAATTTTCCTTTCTTAGAATTATTTTTTACCCCTAATTTCTGGCTACTTCTTTTTTCTTTTGATCCCGTGCCGCCTTGGAAATGTTGAGACCGCTACTGCAAAATTGGACCCGCATGTCATCCTCTATGTACAATAAAGTTTCTTTTCTTGGAGTTATTTTTGGCTCCTGATATTTGGTCACTTCCTTTTTCTTTCGATCCCGTGCCCCCTTGGAAACATTAAGACCGCTGCTGAAAAATGGGACCCGCATGTCATACTCTATGTACAATAAAGTTTCTTTTCTTGGATTATTTTTGGCTCCTGATGTTTTGTCACTTGCCTTTTTCTTTCGATCTCATGCCGCCTCTGAAACGTTGCGTAAGCTGCTGGCTCATGGGACCAGCATGTCATCCTCTATGTACAATAAAAGTTTCTTTTCTTGGATTATTTTTGGCTAATGATATTTGGTCACTTGCCTTTTTCTTTCGATCTCATGCCGCTTTTGAAACGTTGAGATCGCTGCTGCAAAATGGCACCCATATGTCATCCTCTATGTACAATAAAAGTTTCTTTTCTTGGATTATTTTTGGCTACTGATATTTGGTCACTTGCCTTTTTTCTTTCGATCTCATGCCGTCTTTAAAACGTTGAGACCGCTGCTGCAAAATGATACCCATATGTCATCCTCTATGTACAATTAAAGTTTCTTTTCTTGGATTATTTTTTGCTCCTGATATTTGGTCACTTTCCTTTTTCTTTCGATCTCATGCCGCCTTTGAAACGTTGAGTAAGGTGCTGGCTCATGGGACCCGCATATCATCCTCTATGTACAATAAAGTTTCTTTTCTTGGATTTTTTTTACCCCCTGATTTTTGGTCACTTGCCTTTTTCCTTCGATCATGTGCCGCCTTTGAAATTGAGGAGGCTGCTGGCTCATGGGTCCCACATGTCAGCCTCTATGAACAATAAACCTTTCCTTTGTTGGATTTATTTTTTACTCCTAATTTCTGGCTATTTGCCTTTTTCTTTTGATCCCCTGCGGCCTTTGAAACGATGAGGACGCTGCTGGCAGGTCGGTCCCACATGTCATCTTCTATGAAGAATAAAAGTTTCCTTTGTTGGATTTACTTTTGACCCCTAATTTCTGGCTATTTGCCTTTTTTCTTTTGATCCTCTGCTGACTTTGAAATGATGAGGATGCTGCTGGCAGATCTATCCCACATGTCAGCCTCTCTGAACTATAAATGTTTCCTTTCTATGATTTATTTTTGACCCCTATTTTCGGGATACTTGCCTTTTTTTGGATCTCCTACCGCCTTTGAAACGTTGAGGACGCTGCTGGCTCATGGGTCCCACAAGGCATCCTCTTTGAACGATAAACCTTCATTTCTTGTTAATGACAGGTTTATCTATATTATTTTTGCAGACTAATACAAGCTCTTTCGCTCCAAGATCTTGCATGTTGATAGAATAAATCATGGAATTATTAGGATATGTTTTAAATTTCAAATCCACTTTATGAATTTTTTAAAATACCGTGATCCATGTGGGTATGGAGCGATCAAGGATTTTCATATTGGCCATGAGCAGTTTCAAAAATTGCAACCCAATAATTCGAAATAAATAAAAACAACTTTTATGTAGAATCTCTGTGGCTTTTTTTCTTTCCAATCATAGGATCTGTGGTTCATTAGAAAAGGGCCGAAATTGCATGAGCAAAAAGGCCCATTTGTAGTTATTGGGCTTCGACAGCCGGAGCAAGTAGGCCAATAGCAATTACCATGTAGATGGCCGTTGGCAACCCAAAAGTATTTGTTGCCTAGACAGAAAATACAATAATTTTAGAATACTTTGATTTTAGAAAAACTTAGATGCCAAACTGAGCTGCGGCTTGCTGGCTTAATATATATGATTTCAAAAAAATAAATAGATGCCAAACTTAACCTTATTGACATGAACCTTGCTATGCACACGACAATTTCAGTCCGATTCGTGTACGAAACACAAGATCCAACCCTTCGTGTGAGGAAGCAGGTGGCAGCACACCGCCAGATGCTCAATCGTACACATATCATATAGGAGTTGTCGTATGTACATCAGTTCCGTATTGACATGTTTTTTTCTTTGGTTCACATGTGGGGTCCGCACAGTCACCTAGGTCGCACATCTACTTCCTTGCTCGTAGTTGATGCATGTTTAGTGGCCTGCAGCAAGAATCACTGCCCCCAGGGATGTACTTTACCCTTTAGTGGCGAAAAAAATAGGAATGGTCCTCTCATGAGTATGATCAATAAGAGGTGGCTATATTATAAAGGACGTACACACATTGTAATTATAGTGCTGAAATAAAGTCAATCCTAAAACAGCCATGCATGGGTTATAATATGAAGGCAACACGAAATACAAAAGCGAGGCGGTGTTCAAATAAACCGATGCAAACTAGTACATACTAAAAACAGTGTACTACTTCTCAACACTTCAAGCATAATAAAAAAGTGTGTCAGTGTTTTTTTAAAGGTAACACCGAACGGGCAATGTCTAAAGCAGGCTTAAACCACATAGTTGCTTGTCGGACACTACCCCAACTATCTCTGGGAAGGCTGATAACTCCCACAGTGTCACCTTCATCTGGCTGGAGGTTGCAGCGCAAAATTTTAGGGTATCGATTATGAAGAATCTTCCGGTATGCTGTGTAGACGCAGTTTTTCCTCATGAATGGAACCAATGTGCCATCGGGAGCTTTGGATTCACGCTTCTTCAGGTTGGCAATGATCGGGTAATTGAGTCCGAGGAACAGAGAGTGGTCGCCGAGGCTGTTAACCTGCCTCCAAAGAAAGTCCCCTGCACGTGCAGTAGATATGGGATCCTGCTCAAAGACGTAGGTGGCAACAGGAGGATACTGCCGTAGCTGAAGCCCATTAGCAGCATAGGGAATGTCAGGAGGTACTTCAGCATTGGCAATCCCAGTGTTGTTTACTGTAAGGATGATCATCAATCGCTTGCCATCAGCAGATGGAGCGAGAAACCACCCGTACTGCTGATCATCCACCACCGGTGGCGGGATTACAAATGGGAGCTTCATGTTTTCTACAATATTAGAAATGGATACGAATAGGGTGTTACTGGCAACCATATTCAAACAGCAGCATTGTTCATCGTTCATGCTCACAGTATAAATACGACTATGTAAGCTAAGGACACTGGTCATTCATGTGTTCAAATCGAGTGTCCAATATATCAGTTATACTGCATCCATCCCATGAAACTAGTCTTAACTTCGCCAAAACTAGACACTAGTTAGTGTATACATAGTTATATACCTCTATCCCACCGAAAGTGTCTGAGATTTTTCTAAATTCAGATGTATCTAGGCAGTAAAAGCATATAGATACATTCAAATTTGACAAATATATCATCTTAAATTTAAGTCATGTGCTGTATTTAATTCCCTTTGTATTAAGAGATCTATTAGAGAGCTTCCCTATGACCACCCGAAGGGTAAGAAATGTTGAAATGTATAAGTGGATTGCCTAGACCTTTCCATCAGTTCGGACTTTTGGTTGCGTTGGCTAGTCCATGAAGCTTGACATGGTGTCAGAGCCAGGGTCTCGAGTTCGAGTCCTGGCTTTCGCAATTTATCCTAAAATTGTTGTTGCCCCCTCGGAGTCCACGTATATGCCTCTTGAGCTATACCTCTGAGTCTTTTCACGTGTTGACTTGTCTCCCATCACACGTGAGGGGGGATGTTGAAGTGGATAAGTGGATTGCCGCCCTTTCCATCAGTTCGGACTTTTGGTTGTGTTGGTAGTGCATGAAGGTTTACAAGAAAGAAATACTCTTTGTAGCTAACCCCAAGTCTGGTAACCTTTGCAAAATAGGTATCAGATGCAGCTATCCATTCAGTAGAAGAATTTGCATTTTAGAGTTGAAGGTTCATAATCTCTTCTCTACTATTACTAGTAAAGGGTACACATGGTATTTGTTTACCTCATTTTCGCGTTCTAAAAAAGGTACGCCATATGGTTGTGCTAAGTTAAACTGATTTAAGTCTGTTCAGGTTTATCGAAAATTATACTACCAACATCTAAAACATCAATATAGGTTCATATATTACAAAAGATATTTAGATTTTTTTTTCTCGAACACACGCCTAGGCGTGCATCATTTTATATTAGAGAAAACCGCTGAGAAGGCGGGAGCATACAGGGTTGTAGCAAGGCTACGAAAAACTGAGAAAGCAAAAAGAAAGAACTATACAGGGGGCTAAAGGCAGCTAACTTTGTTAGGCCTGCAGGTGCTAAATCTTATATATATATATGAGGTTGTAGATATTAGTCGTAAACTTAGTCAAACTTAAATAACATTGAATTAGGAAAAAGAGAACCTGAGTTATTTTGAATGAGGGGACGTCACAATCACTAATCAAAGATAATTGTGGGAAACTGAAATCTATTCAAGAAAATGGGAGAAATAATGTATGGAAAACAAAATTAATTATACCATTTCGCAGATTGTTCACCGATATAAACAAAGAACTGTTTGATCTGCATGTAGGTACGTCCAATCAAGGCTTTTTCCCCGATCTCTAGAAAATACCGATGGGCACATGTATTACCCGTTCGCAGAACGCCAGTCCAAATACCGGCTAAGATTTTCCAAAAAAAAACTTAAAATTTATGTAAAATATATCAAAGGTCATCAAATTTTACACAAATTTTGGTAAACACCGGCCGGTGCTTTATTACACCGATAGGTACCCAAAAAATCCGGTTATCGGTAAGATTTCAAATATAATAGCCAAGAACTAAAACTCTGCATCGGATTGATCAGATTTTAGACATAATAATTATTAATAGCATCCACTATTAATAGGGAAGATTTATATTAAAATATAAGCTGCGCATGTAATTACAAACGATTTTCTTCTATTTTTCTATATCTCATAGAACCATTTTTTTCTAGGCGAATCTCGAGGCTGTTTTTTTTGTCTCATTCACGTTCATTGATGTGGTCGCTTGTGGAAATAAAAAAGTAGTCTTATAGGCTGGTAGATGGCCACAGTAGCACTGCACCCACTCCATCTGCACACTCACCGTCTCACATGAGGTAGCCAGATAACTCTAGAATGCCCGCAGAATCTTGTGTGTCCTAGCAAAAGCTATCGGCAAACAGTGCGGTGGCAGGCTGACTACACAGGTGGGTGAAGCGTGAAGACTTTCATTGTGTGCCGTTAGATTGGCATATCAAATGGCTTACATGTAGCCACGCAGTCCTCTGCTTAAAGCAATTAAACGTGAGCCGTCTGATTGGAATGATCAAACGGTGTATATGATTAGATATTTGTATACAATATAGGAGTATAGATAATGTACCAGTTGGTCCAGTTTTAAACTAAGTATAGAGCTTCAATCATGACCCTTGGAGTGCTAAATCTAACGGTGCACAATAGCAGGATTCTCTGTGAACAGTGCACATAGCTAACTCTACAATATTTTAGAACCATCACGTGAGCCTTGGTCTACCCCAAAAAATGACCAAATATCTGAAACCACTGAAGCATAGAAATGCCCCCGTTCAAAGAAATCGCTATTCAGCACTGCTACATGGATCAATGGAAGGTAAGGGACACGTACTGTTACGGTCTCAACTCTCAAGGAAATATCAAAGGAAAAGGTAGGTAAATATAAGAAACGAGTGAGTGTTAGATGTACACATATTTTTTTATTTTTTATTTGTTCCCTTCGTTTGCCGACTGATGGGAAGAAACATCATTTTTTGTAGGACCACTCTTGTTTTCGTATTTTATATATGCATTGTTGGCAATATTTTCTTTCGAAAACCATGAATATAGCTCGAGCTACATGTAGCATGGTTTTTGAAAATTTTGAGAGCTGCATTTTAAAGTTCCAAAGAAAACGAAGATTAAATACGCGTGTCGACAATGTTGTGTTCTACCAACATGCAAATGTCCAAATCAAAATATCTTATATTTAAGGTTTTGCAAAAAAAAAATCTGACATATGTATTGCAACATTTTATAACTTCAAAATCTATCAGATTCTGTCATTTTTGTGCGGCCCGAATATAGGGTATCTCAATTTCAAATTTTACACTCTGGTAGAATAATACATTCTCTACATCTAATTTATTTTAGATTTTTTATATTGTTTGAAAACTTGCGAAAGGCATGCTATAAATATTCTTTTGATTATCAAACAGAATCTTTAATGGTTCGACGTGCATACATACTAGTAATATAAAAGTTCTCGCCTTGTACACATTTGGTTGATTTTCTGGAATGAATACAACATTCAATTTGGTAGATAGAGTACTAAACATTTCATGGGAAACTTAAAGCAGCTTGCCAAACAAAGGCTAATAGAAAAAAAAAGAATAGAGGTATGACAGGCATAACATCCACGATGGGGTTGAAATATGCATAAGCTTCGGGCAATTTGGCAAAGAAAAATCTAATCGGATAAAGAACAGAATTACAAAAGGTACAGGTTAAACTAAGTAAATTAGGCATAACAAGTATTTCATTCTTGTATAGTAAATAATTGGATTTTGATTGAGTTACTTTTCTAAGGGAAAAAGGAGAAGGCAGATTCAAGACACTTTTGGTGGGATGGGGGGAGTAAATCAAAAGTAAGAAAAAGTTCCAACATGTTTCATGAGATGGAGTACTAAATAAAGGCCTTATGCATCTCTTCGATGCAGAGGCCGGGGTCTCTCGTCCTCTATTTCGAGCAAAAATTAACTAGTTATATGAAACAATGGGTGTAAAAGTTAATCAAGAAGGGTGCCTTCATTGTGCTACGTTAACATTTGAGATAGTTGTTAATTACATCCATATTCTGCAGTGGCATAGAGTTACTAATTCAGGAATGCATTCACATACGGAGTATACTATGTTTGTTGGTGACTGATTAGTACTAATTCATTGCAAGCAACGGTTCATTCATATTCAGATAAAGGATGTGATCGTTAAGTCATATACTTATGAAAGTCCTTATGCATCTCTCTGATGTAGATGGCTGGGGTCTCTCGTCCTCCTTTTGGAGCAAAAATCAATTAGTCATATATGAAACAATGGGTGTAAAAGGCTATCAAAAAGGGTGCCTTCATAGTGCTACGTTATCTTTTGAGATACTGGTTAATTACATCCATATTCTGCAGTGTCATAGAGTTACTAATTCAGGAATGCAATCACATACTGAGCATACTATGTTTGTTGGTGAATAATTAGTACTAATTCATTGCAAGCAATGGTTCATTCATATTCAGCAAAAGGGGGTGTGATCATTAAGTCATTTATGAAAGGTAAAATATAAACAAGGTAGTTCATGAATAACTTCATTGATTAAGGCAGTGTATAATGCAATGCAACATAAGGACTGAAAAAATACCATTTACGGTATCCCAGCAGTATGTGGAGCCGTCAGTTTCGTCCACCGCAAAAACGTGGCCACCGAGTTCAATGGCATCACAGTACTTTGGAAAATCAAGTTCAGGTGTAAGGGCCTCCAGCATTCTCCAGTCGTCACCCCCTTCAAGGTAGAAAATCCTTCAGTCGAACAAGGCGATGAGCTTGTAATCTGCGTATCTCCCACCTTTTGTGGGCACTTGGCAGATTACAATCTTCAACAAATTAATTACTGGACCCCAGAAAACATGGTATGCAACAGCAGGTTGATATGAAACACTAGTATAACCAATCTTCGAAGCAGGTAGGGATGGAAGGGGGATATGTCGCTCGGTGTAGATGATCACGAGGCACCACTGGCACCCATGATGATCGGCGGCGGCGATCCAGTCGCCGTTCGTGCCAAGCCATTTTCTATCGTGCATGAACGGCAGGGCGACAGAACGGCGAGGATGGTCGAGGGGCACCAGGTCGTACACGGTATCATGGAGACGAGATGCTCTCGTCACGTCCCAGTGTTCATCGAACCAATAAGTAGGCGGAGGCATCAGCAGGCAGGGTTCATCCCAATGGTGCATCTTACCTTCATCCTTGCTAATCCGGTCGTAGAGCTCCCTGGAACATGCGGCAAGTCGTACGGTGTAGGTAACGTCTAGATGCGCAGCGATGAGGTCGATGTTGTTGCCGGTGAGAGCCTCCCAGTGGCCGTCCCCGCCGCCCCGGCAAAGCCTAGAATAATCCATCATGTGAAGATGGATTTAGGTGGATGGTGGATGCAACAGCGTTTGGGGTTTTCGGAGGAGAGGGCGAGCGCTATGGAAGGAACGATGCGGCGCGCGGCCGACCGGGGTGAGGAGAGAAAGGTATAGTACTAGTGATGCGGCATGGTGGGGATCGAGATCCTGCGCGTGCGCGTGATTCTGGGAGGGTGAAGAAGATGATGGACAGACATCCAAGCGGCAAAAACTAGCTAGTACTGCGTAGGCTGCTGCTGCGACTGGGCGGCGATTTGACTGTTGTTAGACTAGCACGCCATCCATCTATAAATTTGCGATAACGTTTGGTGCAGTGATGTCTTGTCACATCAGCTTGACCAGAGAGATGGGTTTTTATTTTTACAGTTTCCATTTCGATATAATTTTCGCCGATAATTGTAGTAATCTATGCCAGAGACACGTAACTTAACACGTGGGTAGCGTGCAACCGCGCGAGCACCAAAATGAAATGAGAGATGTTTTAGAGCAGAACTTTATTTTCAATGCCTTTCCTAGCTTGGTTTGGAAACCGGACAGAGCTTCAGTGACTTGATGCTTCCAAGTCTCATTGTGACTAGGTGCCACCATCTACCATCCATTTGAGATCCAACGTTCCAAACTATCTCTTATTTCGAAGCTAAAAAGGGCAAACTATTCAGAAAATTTTGAAAAAAATCCAGTAATATGTAGATGCCTTGTTTTAAAATCTGTGAATATTTTATCCCATTGGGACGACTAGCTTGTGATTAAATAGCTTCTTACGTATTCGAGCACTAGTTTAAACTAAATATTTATTTGCTCACAAACCTTTGATTCAAATCGAATGAAGCTTCACCAAAATATAAATCGAAATATGCATGATTTACTGGAAGTTTTTCACTTTTTTCATGGTCCATGGGGTCCTCCAAAGTGCAAGCTTTTTTTTTCTTGGTTGGTCCTTCAAAACCAAGTTTGGATGGTGGCAAGACTTGCACAAAGTGGATGTCAAAATTTTGGCCTTTGTGAACTTTGCAATCAACATCAAGTGTCGGACTCTCGAGAAAAAAATAAGAGTTGGCGCCCACCTTTCTTTTCAACCGTTGGTTCTCAATCCGAGGGTGGTCCAACTAGCTAACAAAATTGGCTTGGTATTCATGGTCTTGAACCAACAATTTGGCATGGCTTTCAATCCATATGAGAGGTGATGTATGGAGGTGATTCATATGAGAGGGCAATAAATAAATGCTTTGTCCTCCTCGCAATGCTAGTCTATTTGGAAAGAAATGAATAATTGGGTTTTCGCAACGTTGCAACGCTACTGGTGAAGATCACAGAGGATGCAGAAATTATTTTCTATAGTTTGTGGACAACCAACAAGCTTGTAGGTCACCCATAAGAAATTTTCCTTGTGGACAACATCCATTATGTATAATAGACAACCTTATGGACTACTTTTTCCTTGTGGACAACATAGTGGATTCCCTCAGGGAATCACCGATATATGTGTATATATATAGTAATAATATTAACTTTTGCCATAAGTTGGGTCCCATTTATCTTGTGAAGTCTCCCACTATGTATGATGAACTGAACCTTAGCATTAAGATGGCACCAACATATATATGCTATTGTGTACCCTCATGCACGACAGAGGAATGAGAGATAAATTATTTTTGAGTACTAGTTGTTTGATTCTAGGGGATTTTTTTCCTACACTAGCTAGTTGTTTGATTCATGGGAACATATCCTATAAGAAATAATCCTATAGAAAATAAACATGAGGTCATACCTCATGGATAATTCCTTTGGCAGAATCAAAGAGAACTCATCTTCCTATAGGATTCGACTAGGCATGCCATACTAATCATATGTTTTTTTTCCTATTCCTACGAATCAATGGAGCCCTAGGAAATATTACTTGTGGATAACCTCCAATACAACCTTATCAACTACTTTTTCCTTGTAGATAGGTCTTGTGGACAACATAGTGGATGATCTTGGCCTTTTGCATAGCAGTGGAGCTTGACAAGAAAGGTTGGAGGGATAACAAGCTGAGAGAAAGTAAAATGAGCTAATATTACGCTGAATTTTACAAATAACATAGGCTTAATTTTTCTAGGTTGGGCGGGCCACGGCCCGGTTTTGCTTCAACTAAGACTAGCCACAATGGGAGTATCATAGGTAGTATCATGCATGTCATGTAGGTAAAAATCTTGTGGCACATCAATTAATGATGAGAGAGGTGAAATTAGTATCATAGGTAGATATGGTATCATAGCATGTAAAACTAAAAAATTTAGTGGCAAACACATCATGTACACATATTTGCATTGAGATTCTACAAAACATTAAATAGAATGGAACTATGATACTAATTCATGATATTATGCATTGTAGGTGTTGTATCATAAACTTATCATATGTATGATACTAGTCTATGATACATTCCATTGTGACTAGTCTAAGTGCTTTTGCACCATGAACAATAGCTATGCACAGACCTCAAAAAAACACTTCTCCATCATTCTACTATTCACACTTTCTTTTTCTAATAGAACTACCATTGTTTTTAATATAATCTTGCGATGAGAGTATATATTTATGAATAGTCATTAATGTTTCGCGTAAGGTCAAAGAGGGGTACTTAATTATGAGAGACATCTTTCAACTAATACGTTGTAGGAGTACTTTAATTATGTGAGCTATCGTGTGAAATGCTTACTAGTACGAGTACAAAAGGTGTTTGATAACATTACAGGCCACACGCCCAGTGTAGCCTGCATTGTAGGAGCATTACATCAATTTAACAACTACGAAGGAGTAGCCTAGGTAGAGATAAACATGCAAAGGAAATAGTTCAACAGATAGTACAACACAACTACAGAAAGGGAGTAGCCTAGGTAGAGATAAACATGCAAATGAAATAGTTCAACAGATACAAATCTTGCATTACAACGCGAGTATTACATAAAGTACATCAGCTCTTCTTTCTGGACCTGTGAGGCGAAGGCAGGTTCCATTGCCGGGCGTTGGCGAAGCTTGGGATGAACCACAACGGAACCCGCCGCCATGTCCATCTAATGTTGGTTTGGAAACCAACAGTACAGTCTTCAGCATTCAAACTGAAGCGGCAAATTTCTTGACAAGGAGGATATGCAAGGCCTACTGCATGGTGCGATGTGTAAATAGAGTTGCTTCTCGCCATATTTGGACGGCCATGTTCTTCCCCGTATTCTACTGGAATGATAATCGGATAGTTCACTCCAAGGAAGAGAGAATATGATCCAAGGGAAATAATCCTCCTCCATGGCCTCGGTGGCATCAAATGACTGGTGTCCATGCTGTACACCTCGCAGCCAAGTAAACCCTTACCATACCCATGAATAGTGCGACCATGACGACCCTCAGAGGTAGCAGCAGCAGGTAAAATCTGAACCAGTCCAGTATAATCCCGCCCGTCAGTAACGCCCCAGGTATGGACCAGAAAAAGTCTAGAACCATCAGGAGCTCGTGCTAACCACCAGGAGCCAAGATTGTACGGACCTTGTTCATCAAGTTCTGGCGGAATAGGTGTCGTGCTGATCAACAAAGGACCTTGCAAAGGAAAGCACAGCTTGAAGTCAGTTCAACAAAACATGATTAGTTGATTACATACATGAATAATGATACTAGCTAAAATTCTCCCTCTGATCCAAATTAATTGACTCAACTGGATGTGTCTAGCTAGATATGCACAAATTAATTGACTCAACTTTGTTTAGCTAGATGCACTCGCTAGAAAAAGCTGAGTCAATTTGATTTGGATCAAAGGGAGTACTTTATTTTGACTCAAAGGCATATCGCTGCTGATTTTGATTGAATATAGAGGGGGAAAGGTACAGGCATGACACGAAAACTGCACAACAAAAAGAAAAAGGCTAAAGCTAAATCTGAAACTACCAGCTAAAAGCGAAAACACATCATATGAGATGAGAAAAATTACCCCAAGAAAGTTGATTCCATGCATAAACTTCACCTGCCTGAGTTACAGCAAATACAATACCCTTGTGGATGATTGCATCGGAGTAGCCGAACGCTAAGAACTAGTTGTCAAGAACTGTCCATCTGCTAGAAGCACAGTGAAGGACTGCAATTGCCGCATTGAAGATGGCAAGAACAGAGAAACTTGTATAATTTGAAGCAGCTGTTGGAACTCAGCAAATAGCTATCTTCAGCAGTTGAAGATGTTGATCATTAGACTCGAACACTAGTTTATCCGGGGTGGATTCAAATTCACGTATTGGTGGTAGAGGAATCCGGCGACCAGTGTACACATTGACAAGCTCCCAATTCCAGGGGAAGCCAAGAAGGGCGATCCAATCTCCATTCGCGACTGCCCACATGCCCGTACCACCATCTGGAATCACGGCATCGGAAGATATCCTGACCAGCAGCGTCAGTTGGCACAAGGTACCCTTGCGCTCTTTCGCATCCTGCTGCTTGCCCTTCTGCTTGAACTTGATGCGGGAGAAGGGATTGTGCGCGGACGGTACCTGAGTTTGGTGAGTATGAAGAACACAGGGCACGCCAAACGGCTGAGATGCAAGCAGAGCTACACTTTGTGTTGCTGAATCATGATAAAACTTGCATGAACCGACGAGGCTCGCGGCGGTGATGACATCGCATCGGGATGCGATTTCTTCAAGGGGCCATCATGAAACACCCAAGAACTGCCACTCTCATTGATCGATCTCGCCATTGGAAGGAAGCGGTCAACTAGATGTGGGGGTGAGGGAGTGGGACACTGGCGTTTGGGTATGAGGTATTGGAGGACAGTGTGAGCGGCAGCTGGTAGAGCGATATGGATAAAAGTCAACAACTCCTACTAGTACCATCAAACAGGTGGCTCGACATGATCCAAAAAAGGCATGGCGGCGGTGGTGCAGGGGCTGCTGGTGCAGGGGCTACTAGTCCAGAAGATGGAGATGAAGAAGACGGAGAGGCAGGCAAAAAAAAAATGTGAATTGAAATCAATATACGAGTACTACGGGCGTGCCTTCTCTCTCTGGTCTCTGCTGCACTTACTGCACCTGTCGTGAAGGCGTGTGACCCGAGAAGAAGCTAATGTACTGTATAGCTGTCCTTGCACGCCGTGGAGCTGTATTTTGTCTCGTCAAATCAGCTCTGGACAGTTTCAGCAGAGAAAAGATCCTTTACCATCATCATGATATATAAGCGAACGTTACCACGGGCCCACGGCAGTGCACATTCATCTTGTACTACCATACACTGTACTGCTCTATATGTTGCACAAACCACCACTTTGACATTTTTTTTCAGTTTCCACCATGTGGTGGTCTAATATGTTGCAAATTTCATCACTTGGTTATCTCATCATCTAGTTTGTCATGTTGATAGCAAAATCGACAAGTGGGTTCAACATGTCAATGCTCCTATTAATGTTTCAGAAAAAAATAGATTTCAAAATTCATACTTCTTTTATTTAGCTATTTAAAAAAATGTTTATTCCTTTATTTCAACAAATATTGTGCGGTCTTGAATTTTTTTCAAACAAATATTATGGCATCGGGTTCGGGACTCCTGAATAGGACTGGTCACGGTACGGGAACCCGAAATGAGGCCCACAACATGGTCGAAAGTGGCAAGGAACCCCTCGAGGTGGATGAACTCGGGAAACCTTGGTTATCCTACAACCTCGTAGAGGTAGGGATCTTGAGGAGGCCATTCGGGTTAGCCTACCCCAATAAGCATATGAGCAAAAAAAATTACATAAGTAGTAGCTATTATTAAAATTTCACAAATATTACGCGCTTTTGAATATTTCAAAAGTATTGTGCCGTCACGCTGGCCTTGCCCGAATTTTACCTTTCAGGCTGGATGTCACGAGCATGATCACTCAACCAACTGGGTCCAAACATATATATACAATTGGCCTCCTCGAGACTACACCGACCAGATTGTTGCTGAAACTGGATCATAGAGTTTCTATAGGATTGATGTCCTAAGGAAATATTCCAACAACGGAAGCCGTTTGATTCGTTGGATTATATTCCTTAGGAATCTTGTTGGGCTTGTTTGGTTCGAAGAAAATTCATAGAAATTTTGTGGGATTCAAATCTCTCAGTGGCTCCTTTGATTCTTGAATACATGATAATTCATACTAATTCACGTGTTTTTTGTGTAGCACTACAACCAAAGAACATGCAATTCAAATTTGTGTGATTTCCTTTCATATAGGATTAATTCAACATGCAATCATATTCAATTCCTACATTATTTCTATTTTAACATTTTGTACACATCATGCATGCGACCCAAACAATGCGTACACGGGGGGGTGGTATTTCATTGGAAAAGCAGTTGGTCACACCACAAACAAACATGCAACAATTAATCTAAATTCACGTGGTTTTCCCGCGATGCAACCAAACAATATTCAATCAAACTAAGCATGCCATAAACATATACAATACACACCATAAATTTTGGCTGCTTTGATTATTCGCAAGATTTTCAAAGTGCGGGAATATGAAAAGTGTATGATTAGAGAGTGATGATCATCTCCAAATATATAGGATTGAGAAACAATGGTATTTGGATCCAATAACGTTTGATTACGTGTGAAAACCAAAAGAAATTGTAACATACGGTTACACAATGAAGGATTTTTTGTTTTTATCTAAAAATGTAGTGTGAATGAATTCTGAGAATTGCAATCCTATGAATTAAACAATCAGAAATCATGTCAGACTAATTCCTACGATTCGAGATTCTAGTAGTATGATTTCTTTGAAGGGGCGTAGAGGGAGGTGGGTAGCAATGTCGGGTCTGGTGTGTCCTTGGTTGTAAGAAGGGTGGGGGTGGGGGGGCGAGGGGAACCCTCCCATCTCTGAAGCTTAGGTCGGTCCTAGTCTTGTCCGTATTTACTGTACTTACGTCAGACTAGTGTTGCTCAGGAAGTCTTAATCTGACGTACTCTGAAGCTAGATGCATCACTGTTTCCAGTCTGACACCAAAAATCCTCAACTTGTCTCCAGTCTCCACTCTCCAGTGCCTCCCGCTGTCCTCGTTTTTTCGGCAAAATAGACAAAAATAACCCAAAGTCAAAAAGATTGGGAAAAACAAACTTTCGACATACTAGCAAGATTGGGTTATTTTTGTCCAAATTCTCGTTTTTTCTCTTGGCTTCCCTACCCTTGAATCCATGTCACTTACGTGTGTTGCCCATGCGTCAGGTCCCACACTTCAGTGAACACAAGTGACGTGCTGTAGGTACGCAAACTCCCAGCGATCTTCTTTGTCAAGAGAAGACGAATCAAGATTCAAGACCCAATATTTCTTGCTTTCAGCCTGGGGTCCTCCATGTAAAAGTTAGGGATTTAGATGTAATTTCATGTTTATTTTGTGTGCTGTTGTAAACTGTTGATTTTTTTATGTCCATTTGAATCTTGGTCAAATCCTAGGTTTGACCTAGATTTAAACAAGTTTAAAACATGAAAATGAAAAAGTAAGCCTGGATCATTCTTAGTCACTTCAAAATGAAGGTTTTGGGAGGTTTTTGAAATTTTCATGTTTGAAACCCAAAACCACTTCTCTTCATGCTAGACTTCATAAGACATAGTTTAGGGATAGGGGTAGATACATGATTTGTCTGGTTTGAATATGTCTAGACCTTGTTTATCAACTTGAATGCTTACTATATGACATAAGAAAACTATGTACTTTGGTTTTTCATTTTTCTTATTTTTTTGAATTTTGATGCCCATTTGAATCTTGGTCAAATCCTAGGTTTGACCAAGAATTAAACAAGTTTAAAACATGAAAATGAAAAGGTAAGCCTCGATCCTTCTTAGTCACTCTAAAATGAAGCTTTTGGGAAGTTTTTGAAATTTCCATGTTTGAAACCCAAAACCACATCTCTTCATGCTTGACTTCATAAGACAGAGTTTAGGGTTAGGGGGTAGATACATGATTTGTATGGTTTGAATATGTCTAGACCTTGTTTATCAACTTGAATGCTTACTATATGACATATATAAGAAGACTATGTGCTTTGGTTTTTCATTTTTTTATATTTTCTTGAATTTTTATGACCATTTGAATCTTCGTCAAATCCTAGGTTTGACCAAGATTTAAACAAGTTTAAAACATTAAAATGAAAAAGTCAGCCTGCATTTTCCTTAGTCACTCCAAAATGAAGCCTTTGGGAGGTTTTTGAAATTTCCATGTTTGAAACCCAAAACCACTTCTCTTCATGCTTGACTTCATAAGACAGAGTTTAGGTTTAGGGGTAGATACATGCTTTTTCTGGTTTGAATATGTCTAGACCTTGTTTATCAACTTGAATGCTTACTATATGACATAAGAGGACTATGTGCTTTGGTTTTTCATTTTTTGATTTTTATTCTAAATTTTTATGCGCATTTGAATCTTGGTCAAATACTAGGTTTGACCAAGATTTAAACAAGTTTAAAACATGAAAATGAAAATGTAAGCCTGGATCCTTCTTATTAGTCACTCTAAACTGAAGATTTTGGGAGGTTTTTGAAATTTCCATGTTTGAAACCCAAAACCACTTCTCTTCATGCTTGAATTCATAAGATAGAGTTTAGGGTTAGGGGTAGATATATACACAATTTGTCTAGTTTGAATATGTATGTCTAGACCTTGTTTATCAACTTCATTGCTTACTATATGACATAAGAAGGCTATGTGTTTTGGTTTTTTTTAGTTTTTGTCTAAATTTTTATGCCCATTTGAATATTGGTCAAATCCTAGGTTTGACCAAGATTAAAACAAGTTTAAAACAAGAAAATGAAAAGGTAAGCATGGATCCTTCTTAGTCACTCTAAAATGAAGTTTTTGGGAAGTTTTTGAAATTTCCATGTTTGAAACCCAGAACCACTTCTCTTCATGCTTGACTTCATAAGATAGAGTTTAGGGGTTAGGGGTAGATACATGATTTGTCTTGTTTGAATATGTCTAGACCTTGTTTATCAACTTGAATGCTTACTATATGACATAAGAAGACTATGTGCTTTCATTTTTCATTTTTCTGTTTTTTTTTTATTTTCTGCCCATTTGAATCTTGGTAAAATCCTAGGTTTGACTAGGATTTAAACAAGTTTAAAACATGAAAATGAAAAGGTAAGACTGGATCCTTCTTAGTCACTCTAAAATGAAGCTTTTCGGAGGTTCTTGAAATTTCCATGTTTGAAACCCAAAACCACTACTTCTCTTCATGATTGACTTCATAAGACAGAGTTTAGGGTTAGGGGTAGATATATACATGATTTTTCTCGTTTGAATATGTCTAGACCTTGTTTATCAACTTGAATGATTACTATACGACATAAGAATGCTATGTGCTTTGGTTTTTCATTCTTTTGTTTTTTTTCTGAATTTTTATGCCCATTTGAATCCTGGTCAAATCCTAGGTTTGACAAAGATTTAAACAAGTTTAAAATATGAAAATGAAAAGGTAAGCCTGGATCCTTCTTAGTCACTCTAAAATGAAGCTTTTGGGAGGTTTTTGAAATTTCCATGTTTGAAACCCAAAACCACTTCTCTTCATGCTTGACTTCATAAGATAGAGTTCAGGGTTAGGGGTAGATACATGATTTGTCTAGTTTGAATATGTCTAGACCTTGTTTATCAACTTGAATTCTTACTATATGACATAAGAAGACTATGTGCTTTGTTTTTTCATTTTTCTGATTTTTTTGAATTTTATGCCCATTTGAATCTCGGTCAAATACTAGCTAGGTTTGACCAAGATTAAAACAATTTTAAAACATGAAAACGAAAAAGGTAAGCCTGGATCTTTCTTAGTCACTCTAAAATGAAGCTTTTGGGAGGTTCTTGAAATTTCCATGTTTGAAACGCAAAACGACTTCTCTTCATGCTAGACTTCATAAGATCGACCGAGTTTAGGGTTAGGGGGTAGATACATGATTTGTCTGGCTTGAATATGTCTAAAGCTTGTTTATCAACTTGAATTCTTACTATATGACATAAGAAGACTATGTGCTTTTGTTTTTCATTTTTCTGATTTTTTTTTTGAATTTTATGCCCATTTGAATCTTGGTCAAATCCTAGGTTTGACCAGGATTTAAACAAGTTTAAAACATGAAAATGAAAAGGTAAGCCTGGATCCTTCTTAGTCACTCTAAAATGAAGCTTTTGGGATGTTCTTGAAATTTCCATGTTTGAAACCCAAAACGACTTCTCGTCATGCTAGACTTCATAAGATCGACCGAGTTTAGGGTTAGGGGGTAGATACATGATTTGTCTGGTTTGAATATGTCTAAACCTTGTTTATCAACTTGAATGCTTACTATATGACATAAGAAGACTATGTGCTTTTGTTTTTCATTTTTCTGATTTTTTTTTAAATTTTATGCCCATTTGAATCTTGGTCAAATCCTAGATTTGACCAGGATTTCAACAAGTTTTAAACATGAAAATGAAAAGGTAAGCCTGGATCCTTCTTAGTCACTCTAAAATGAAGCTTTTGGGATGTTCTTGAAATTTCCATGTTTGAAACCCAAAACGACTTCTCTTCATGCTAGACTTGATAAGATCGACCGAGTTTAGGGTTAGGGGGTAGATACATGATTTGTCTGGTTTGAATATGTCTAAACCTTGTTTATCAACTTGAATGCTTACTATATGACATAAGAAGACTATGTACTTTTATTTTTCATTTTTCTGATTTTTTTAAAATTTTATGCCCATTTAAATCTTGGTCAAATCCTAGATTTGACCAGATTTCAACAAGTTTTAAACATGAAAATGAAAAGGTAAGCCTGGATCCTTCTTAGTCACTCTAAAATGAAGCTTTTGGGATGTTCTTGAAATTTCCATGTTTGAAACCCAAAACGACTTCTCTTCATGCTAGACTTGATAAGATCGACCGAGTTTAGGGTTAGGGGGTAGATACATGAGTTGTCTGGTTTGAATGTGTCTAAACCTTGTTTATCAACTTGAATGCTTACTATATGACATAAGAAGACTATGTGCTTTTGTTTTTCATTTTTCTGATCTTTTTTAAATTTTATGCCCATTTGAATCTTGGTCAAATCCTAGGTTTGACCAGGATTTAGACAAGTTTAAAACATGAAAATGAAAAGGTAAGCCTGGATCCTTCTTAGTCACTCTAAAATGAAGCTTTTGGGATGTTCTTGAAATTTTCATGTTTGAAACCCAAAACCACTTCTCTTCATGATTGACTTCATAAGACAGAGTTTAGGGTTTAGGGGTAGATATATACATGATTTTTCTGGTTTGAATATGTCTAGACCTTGTTTATCAACTTGAATGCTTACTATATGACATAAGAATGCAATGTGCTTTGGTTTTTCATTTTTTGATTTTATTCTGAATTTTTATGCCCATTTGAATCTAGGTCAAATCCTAGGTTTGACCAGGATTTAAACAAGTTTAAAACATGAAAATGAAAAGGTAAGCCTGGATCCTTCCTAGTCATTCTAAAATGAAGCTTTTGGGATGTTCTTGAAATTTTCATATTTGAAACCCAAAACCACTTCTCTTCATGATTGACTTCATAAGACAGAGTTTTGGGTTAGGGGTAGATATATATATATGATTTTTCTGGTTTGAATATGTCTAGACCTTGTTTATCAACTTGAATGCTTACTATATGACATAAGAATGCTATGTGCTTTGGTTTTTCATTCTTTTGATTTTTTCTGAATTTTTATGCCCATTTGAATCTTGGTCAAATCCTAGGTTTGACAAAGATTTAAACAAGTTTAAATATGAAAATGAAAAGGTAATCCTGGATCCTTCTTAGTCACTCTAAAATGAAGCTTTTGTGAGGTTTTTGAAATTTCCATGCTTGAAACCCAAAACCACTTCTCTTCATGCTTGACTTCATAAGACAGAGTTTAGGGTTAGGGGTAGATACATGATTTGTCCAGTTTGAATATGTCTAGACCTTATTTATCAACTTGAATTCTTACTATATGACATAAGAAGACTATGTGCTTTGGTTTTTCATTTTTCGGATTTTTTTGAATTTTATGCCCATTTGAATCTTGGTCAAAGACTAGCTAGGTTTGACCAAGATTTAAACAAGTTTAAAACATAAAAATGAAAAGGTTATCCTCGATCCTTCTTAGTCACTCTAAAATAAAGCTTTTGGGAGGTTTTTGAAATTTCCATTTTTGAAACCCAAAACCACTTCTCTTCATGCTTGACTTCATAAGACGGAGTTTAGGGTCGTAAGGGGGTAGATACATGATTTGTCTTGTTTGAATATGTCTAGACCTTGTTTATCATCTTGAATGGTTACTATATGACATAAGAAGACTATGTGCATTGGTATTTCATTTTTTTGGTTTTTTTTGAATTTTCATGCCCATTTGATTCTTGGTCAAATCCTAGGTTTGAGCAAGATTTAAACAAGTTTAACACGTGAAAACGAATAAGTTCGCCTGGATCCTTCTTAGTCACTCCAAAATGTACCAATTGATAGATGTGTTAACTTTCCTTCATGGAAAAAATAATGTCATGTAAATGAGTTAACTTGGATTTCCTACCCTTGAATCCATAGGAAACTTTGTTCTAATGCACTATAATAATCAACCGAGTTTTTACACCAACAGGTCTATCACTTACGTGTGGTGCCCATGCGTGAGGTCCCACACTTCAGTGAGCACAAGTCACGTGCAGTAGGTACGCAAACTCCCAGCCATCTTCTTTGTCAAGAGAAGACGCATCAGGATGCGTATTGGAAGTCTCTGGGTCCTTAGGATCCTTTGGTTGTCCCTCTCACAAAAAAAATCTCTCTCATTCTCGGCCTCGCTCGCTCGCTCGCACCTCCTGCGCACTGACAAACCCTACACAACAGTCAACATCATCACCCGAAAAAGGGGAGACACCATAATGCTCTCCCTTCTTCTCTCCTTTCGAGTGATCCCTCTTCCTCCGAGTTTCACTCGACGGGCAAACACACATGTGCTGCATAGTAATAATAAAAAAGTAGAAAAATCAACCTACGTATCTATAATTAAATAGGTTAAACTAGGGTTTTGCCCAGTACTACAGATCAAGTTCAAAAAAATCCAACTACGGGGTTCGAACAACCCCATTTCTAATCCAAGAATTTTTTCGACCTCATCCGAATGGCCTCAAACTATAGGGTTAATTAGCATCTAGTGCAGTATGTGTGAACATGTATGCACTATGTGTGCTATAACTTGTATGTCTTTCAAATTTGAACCAAATTTGAATAAGTTTGAAATATTTGAAATGGGGCTTTTTGCTTAAACGTTTGAAACCCAAAACGACTTCTCTTCATGCTAGACTTCATAAGACCGAGTTTAGGGTTAGGGGGTAGATACATGATTTGTCTGGTTTGAATATGTCTAAACCTTGTTTATCAACTTTAATGCTTACTATATGACATAAGAAGACTATGTGCTTTTGTTTTTCATTTTTCTGATTTTTTTTGAATTTTATGCCCATTTGAATCTTGGTCAAATCATAGGTTTGACCAGGATTTAAACAAGTTTAAAACATGAAAATGAAAAGGTAAGCCTGGATCCTTCTTAGTCACTCTAAAATGAAGCTTTTGGGATGTCCTTGAAATTTTCATGTTTGAAACCCAAAACCACTTCTCTTCATGATTGACTTCATAAGACAGAGTTTAGGGTTAGGGGTAGATATATAGAATGATTTTTCTGGTTTGAATATGTCTAGACCTTGTTTATCAACTTTAATGCTTACTATATGATATAAGAATGCTATGTGCTTTGGTTTATCATTCTTTTGATTTTTCTGAATTTTTATGCCCATTTGAATCTTGGTCAAATCCTAGGTTTGACAAAGATTTAAACAAGTTTAAAATATGAAAATGAAAAGGTAAGCATGGATCCTTCTTAGTCACTCTAAAATGAAGCTTTTGGGAGGTTTTTCAAATTTCCATGTTTGAAACCCAAAACCACTTCTCTTCATGCTTGACTTCATAAGACAGAGTTTAGGGTTAGGGGTAGATACATGATTTGACTAGTTTGAATATGTCTAGACCTTGTTTATCAACTTGAATTCTTACTATATGACATAAGAAGACTATGAGCTTTGGTTTTTCATTTTTCTGATTTTTTTGAATTTTAAGCCCATTTGAATCTTGGTCAAAGACTAGCTAGGTTTGACCAAGATTTAAACAAGTTTAAAACATGAAAATGAAAAGGTTAGCCTCGATCCTTCTTAGTCACTCTAAAATGAAGCTTTTGGGAGGTTTTTGAAATTTCCATGTTTGAAACCCATAACCACTTCTCTTCATGCTTGACTTCATAAGACGGAGTTTAGGGTCGTTAGGGGGTAGATACATGATTTGTCTTGTTTGAATATGTCTAGACCTTGTTTATCATCTTGAATGCTTACTATATGACATAAGAAGACTATGTGCACTGTTATTTCGTTTTTTTGGTTTTTTTTTTAATTTTCATGCCCATTTGATTCTTGGTCAAATCCTAGGTTTGAGCAAGATTTAAACAAGTTTAACACGTGAAAACGAATAAGTAAGCCTGGATCCTTCTTAGTCACTCCAAAATGTACCAATTGATAGATGTGTTAACTTTGCTTCATGGAAAAAATAATGTCATGTAAATGAGTTAACTTGGATTTCCTACCCATGAATCCATAGGAAACTTTGTTCTAATGCACTATAATAATCAACCGAGTTTTTACACCAACAGGTCTATCACTTACGTGTGTTGCCCATGCGTGAGGTCCCACACTTCAGTGAGCACAAGTCACGTGCAGTAGGTATGCAAACTCCCAGCCATCTTCTTTGTCAAGAGAAGACGCATCAGGATGCGTATTGGAAGTCTCTGGGTCCTTCAGGATCCTTCGGTTGTCCCTCTCACAAAAAAAAATCTCTCTCATTCTCTGCCTCGCTCGACTCGCTCATTCGCTCGCTCGCTCACTCGCACCTCCTGCGCACTGACAAACCCTACACAACAGTCAACATCATCACCCGAAAAAGGGGAGACACCATAACGCTCTCCCTTCTTCTCTCTTTCGAGTGATCCCTCTTCCTCCGAGTTTCACTCACCGGG
Source organism: Lolium rigidum (assembly GCF_022539505.1). NCBI lineage: Eukaryota > Viridiplantae > Streptophyta > Magnoliopsida > Poales > Poaceae > Lolium > Lolium rigidum. The sequence continues at coordinate 29,883,532 of NC_061512.1, forward strand.
CAAACACACATGTGCTGCATAGTAATAATAAAAAAGTAGAAAAATCGACCTACGAATCTATAATTAAATAGGTTAAACTAGGGTTTTGCCCAGTACTACGGATCAAGTTCAAAAAAATCCAACTACGGGGTTTGAACAACCCCATTTCTAATCCAACATTTTTTTTGACCTCATTAAAATGGCCTCAAACTATAGGGTTAATTAGCATCTAGTGCAGTATGTGTGAACATGTATGCACTATGTGTGCTATAACTTGTATGTCTTTCAAATTTGAACCAAATTTGAAGAAGTTTGAAATATTTGACATGGGGCTTTTGGCTTAAACGTTTGAAACCCAAAACGACTTCTCTTCATGCTAGACTTCATAAGACCGAGTTTAGGGTTAGGGGCTAGATACATGATTTGTCTGGTTTGAACATGTCTAAACCTTGTTTATCAACTTGAATTCTTACTATATGACATAAGAAGACTATGTGCTTTGGTTTTTCATTTTTCGGATTTTTTTGAATTTTATGCCCATTTGAATCTTGGTCAAAGACTAGCTAGGTTTGACCAAGATTTAAAAAAGTTTAAAACATGAAAATGAAAAGGTTATCCTCGATCCTTCTTAGTCACTCTAAAATGAATCTTTTGGGATGTTCTTGAAATTTTCATGTTTGAAACCCAAAACCACTTCTCTTCATGATTGACTTCATAAGACAGAGTTTAGGGTTAGGGGCAGATATATACAAGATTTTTCTGGTTTGAATATGTCTAGACCTTGTTTATCAACTTTAATGCTTACTATATGACATAAGAATGCTATGTGCTTTGGTTTATCATTCTTTTGATTTTTTTCTGAATTTTTATGCCCATTTGAATCTTGGTCAAATCCTAGGTTTGACAAAGATTTAAACAAGTTTAAAATATGAAAATGAAAAGGTAAGCATGGATCCTTCTTAGTCACTCTAAAATGAAGCTTTTGGGAGGTTTTTGAAATTTCCATGTTTGAAACCCAAAACCACTTCTCTTCATGCTTGACTTCATAAGCAGAGTTTAGGGTTAGGGGTAGATACATGATTTGTCTAGTTTGAATATGTCTAGACCTTGTTTATCAACTTGAATTCTTACCATATGACATAAGAAGACTATGTGCTTTGGTTTTTCATTTTTCTGATTTTTTTGAATTTTTTGCCCTTTTGAATCTTGGTCAAATACTAGCTAGGTTTGACTAAGATTTAAACAAGTTTAAAACAGGAAAATGAAAAGGTAAGCCTGGATCCTTCTTAGTCACTCTAAAATGATGCTTTTGGGAGGTTCTTGAAATTTCCATGTTTGAAACCCAAAACGACTTCTCTTCATGCTAGACTTCATAAGATTGATCGAGTTTAGGGTTAGGGGGTAGATACATGATTTGTCTGGTTTGAATATGTCTAAACCTTGTTTATCAACTTGAATGCTTACTATATGACATAAGAAGACTATGTGCTTTTGTTTTTCATTTTTCTGATATTTCTTTAAATTTTATGCCCATTTGAATCTTGGTCAAATCCTAGGTTTGACCAGGATTTAAACAAGTTTAAAACATGAAAATAAAAAGCTAAGCCTGGATCCTTCTTAGTCATTCTAAAATGTAGCTTTTGGGAGGTTGTTGAAATTTCCATGTTTGAAACCCAAAACCACTTCTTTTCACGATTGACTTCATAAGACAAAGTTTAGGGTTAGGGGTAGATATATATACATGATTTTTCTAGTTTGAATATGTCTAGACCTTGTTTATCAACTTGAATGCATACTATATGACATAAGAATGCTATGTGCTTTGGTTTATCATTCTTTTGATTTTTTCTGAATTTTTATGCCCATTTGAATCTTGGTCAAATCCTAGGTTTGACAAAGATTTAAACTAGTTTAAAATATGAAAATGAAAAGGTAAGCATGGATCCTTCTTAGTCACTCTAAAATGAAGCTTTTGGGAGGTTTTTGAAATTTCCTTGTTTGAAACCCAAAACCACTTCTCTTCATGCTTGACTTCATAAGACAGAGTTTAGGGTTAGGGGTAGATACATGATTTGTCTAGTTTCAATATGTCTAGACCTTGTTTATCAACTTGCATTCTTACTATATGACATAAGAAGACTATGTGCTTTGGTTTTTGATTTTTTTGATTTTTTTGAATTTTCTGCCCATTTGAATCTTGGTCAAATACTAGCTAGGTTTGACGAAGATTTAAACAATTTTAAAACATGAAAATGAAAAGGTAAGCCTGGATCTTTTTTAGTCACTCTAAAATAAAGCTTTTGGGAGGTTCTTGAAATTTCCATGTTTGAAACCCAAAATGACTTCTCTTCATGCTAGACTTCATAAGATTGACCGAGTTTAGGGTTAGGGGGTAGATACATGATTTGTCTGGTTTGAATATGTCTAGACCTTATTTATCAACTTGAATGCTTACTATATGACATAAGAAGACTATGTGCTTTTGTTTTTCATTTTTTTGATTTTTTTCTAAATTTTTATGCCCATCTGAATCTTGGTCAAATCCTAGGTTTGACTAGGATTTAAACAAGTTTAAAATATGAAAATGAAAAGGTAAGCCTGGATCCTTCCTAGTCACTCTAAAATGAAGCTTTTGGGATGTTCTTGAAATTTTCATGTTTGAAACCCAAAACCACTTCTCTTCATGATTGACTTCATAAGACAGAGTTTAGGGTTAGGGGTAGATATATACATGATTTTTCTGGTTTGAATATGTCTAGACCTTGTTTATCAACTTTAATGCTTACTATATGACATAAGAATGCTATGTGCTTTGGTTTATCATTCTTTTGATTTTTTTCTGAATTTTTATGCCCATTTGAATCTTGGTCAAATCCTAGGTTTGAAAAAGATTTAAACAAGTCTAAAATATGAAAATGAAAAGGTAAGCATGGATCCTTCTTAGTCACTCTAAAATGAAGCTTTTGGGAGGTTTTTGAAATTTCCATGTTTGAAACCCAAAACCACTTCTCTTCATGCTTGACTTCATAAGACAGAGTTTAGGGTTAGGGGTAGATACATGATTTGTCTAGTTTGAATATGTCTAGACCTTGTTTATCAACTTGCATTCTTACTATATGACATAAGAAGACTATGTGCTTTGGTTTTTCATTTTTCTGATTTTTTTCAATTTTATGCCCATTTGAATCTTGGTCAAATACTAGCTAGGTTTGGCCAAGATTTAAACAAGTTTAGAACATGAAAATGAAAAGGCAAGCCTCGATCCTTCTTAGTCACTCTAAAATGAAGCTTTTGGGAGGTTTTTGAAATTTCCATGTTTGAAACCCAAAACCACTTCTCTTCATGCTTGACTTCATAAGATGGAGTTTAGGGTCGTTAGGGGGTAGATACATGATTTGTCTGGTTTGAATATGTCTAGACCTTGTTTATCATCTTGAATGCTTACTATATGACATAAGAATACTATGTGCATTGGTAATTCATTTTTTTGGTTTTTTTTTGAATTTTCATGCCCATTTGAATCTTGGTCAAATCCTAGGTTTGAGCAAGATTTAAACAAGTTTAACACGTGAAAACGAATAAGTAAGCCTGGATCCTTCTTAGTCACTCCAAAATGTACCAATTGATAGATGTGTTAACTTTGCTTCATGGAAAAAATAATGTCATGTAAATGAGTTAACTTGGACTTCCTACCCTTGAATCCATAGGAAACTTTGTTCTAATGCACTATAATAATCAACCGAGTTTTTACACCAACAGGTCTGTCACTTACGTGTGATGCCCATGCGTGAGGTCCCACACTTCAGTGAGCACAAGTCACGTGCAGTAGGTACGCAAACTCCCAGCCATCTTCTTTGTCAAGAGAAGACGCATCAGGATGCGTATTGGAAGTCTCTGGGTCCTTCAGGATCCTTCGGTTGTCCCTCTCTCAAAAATAAATCTCTCTCATTCTCGGCCTCGCTCGACTCGCTCGCTCGCACCTCCTGCGCACTGACAAACCCTGCACAACGGTCAACATCATCACCCAAAAAAGGGGAGACACCATAATGCTCTCCTTTCTTCTCTCCTTCCGAGTGATCCCTCTTCCTCCGAGTTTCACTCGACGGGCAAACACACATGTGTTGCATAGTAATAATAAAAAAGTAAAAAAATCGACCTACGAATCTATAATTAAATAAGTTAAACTAGGGTTTTGCCCAGTACTACAGATCAAGTTTAAAAAAAATTCAACTACGGGGTTCGAACAACCCCATTTCTAATCCAAGAATTTTTTCGACCTCATCCAAATGGCCTCAAACTATAGGGTTAATTAGCATCTAGTGCAGTATGTGTGAACATGTATGCACTATGTGTGCTATAACTTGGATGTCTTTCAAATTTGAACCAAATTTGAATAAGTTTGAAATATTTTAAATGGGGCTTTTGGCTTAAACGTTTGAAACCCAAAACGACTTCTCTTCATGCTAGACTTCATAAGACCGAGTTTAGGGTTAGGGGGTAGATATATGATTTGTCTGGTTTGAATATGTCTAAACCTTGTTTATCAACTTGAATGCTTACTATATGACATAAGAAGACTATGTGCTTTTGTTTTTCATTTTTCTGATATTTTTTTAAAATTATGCCCATTTGAATCTTGGTCAAATCCTAGGTTTGACGAGGATTTAAACAAGTTTAAAACATGAAATGAAAAGATAAGCCTGGATCCTTCTTAGTCACTCTAAAATGAAGCTTTTGGGAGGTTCTTGAAATTTCCATATTTGAAACCCAAAACCACTTCTCTTCATGATTGACTTCATAAGACAGAGTTAGGGTTAGGGGTAGATATAGACATGATTTTTCTGGTTTGAATATGTCTAGACCTTGTTTATCAACTTGAATGCTTACTATATGACATAAGAATGCTATGTGCTTTGGTTTATCATTCTTTTGAATTTTTTCTAAATTTTTATGCCCATTTGAATCTTGGTCAAATCCTAGGTTTGACAAAGATTTAAACAAGTTTAAAATATGAAAATGAAAAGGTAAGCATGGATCCTTCTTAGTCACTCTAAAATGAAGCTTTTGGGAGGTTTTTGAAATTTCCATGTTTGAAACCCAAAACCACTTCTCTTCATGCTTGACTTCATAAGACAGAGTTTAGGGTTAGGGGTAGATACATGATTTGTCTAGTTTGAATATGTCTAGACCTTGTTTATCAACTTGAATTCTTACTATATGATATAAGAATACTATGTGCTTTGGTTTTTCATTTTTCTGATTTTTTTGAATTTTTTGCCCATTTGAATCTTAGTCAAATACTAGCTAGGTTTGGCCAAGATTTAAACAAGTTTAAAACATGAAAATGAAAATGCAAGCCTCGATATTTTTTAGTCACTCTAAAATGAAGCTTTTGGGAGGTTCTTGAAATTTCCATGTTTGAAACCCAAAACCACTTCTCTTCATGCTAAACTTCATAAGATCGACCGAGTTTAGGGTTAGGGGGTAGATACATGATTTGTCTGGTTTGAATATGTCTAAACCTTGTTTATCAACTTGAATGCATACTATATGACATAAGAAGACTATGTGCTTTTGTTTTTCATTTTTCTGATTTTTTTTTGAATTTTATGCCCATTTGAATCTTGGTCATATCCTAGGTTCGACCAGGATTTAAACAAGTTTAAAATATGAAAATGAAAAGGTAAGCCTGGATCCTTCCTAGTCACTCTAAAATGAAGCTTTTGGGATGTTCTTGAAATTTTCATGTTTGAAACCCAAAACCACTTCTCTTCGTGATTGACTTCATAAGACAGAGTTTAGGGTTATGGGTAGATATATACATGATTTTTATGGTTTGAATATGTCTAGACCTTGTTTATCAACTTTCATGCTTACTATATGACATAAGAATTCTATGTGCTTTGGTTTATCATTCTTTTGATTTTTTCTGAATTTTTATGCCCATTTGAATCTTGGTCAAATCCTAGGTTTGACAAAGATTTAAACAAGTTTAAAATATGAAAATGAAAAGGTAAGCCTGGATCCTTCTTAGTCACTCTAAAATGAAGCTTTTGGGATGTTTTATAAATTTCCATGTTTGAAACCCAAAACCACTTCTCTTCATTCTTGACTTCATAAGACAGAGTTTAGGGTTAGGGGTAGATATACATGATTTGTCTAGTTTGAATATGTCTAGACCTTGTTTATCAACTTGAATTCTTACAATATATATGACATAAGAAGACTATGTGCTTTGGTTTTTTATTTTTCTGAATTTTTTTGAATTTTATGCCCATTTTGAATCATGGTCAAATACTAGCTAGGTTTGACCAAGATTTAAACTAGTTTAAAACATGAAAATGAAAAGGTAAGCCTGGATCTTTCTTAGTCACTCTAAAATGAAGCTTTTGGGAGGTTTTTGAAATTTCCATGTTTGAAACCCAAAACCACTTCTCTTCATGCTTGACTTTATAAGACAGAGTTTAGGGTTAGGGGGTAGATACATGATTTGTCTGGTTTGAATATGTCTAGACCTTGTTTATCAACTTGAATGCTTACTATATGACATAAGAAGGCTATGTGCTTTGATTTTTCATATTTTTTTGATTTTTTTCTGAATTTTTATTCCCATTTGAATCTTGGTCAAATCCTAGGTTTGACCAAGATTTAAACAAGTTTAAAACATGAAAATGAAAAGGTAAGCCTGGATCCTTCGTAGTCACTCTAAAATGAAGATTTTGGGAGGTTCTTGAAATTTTCATGTTTGAAACCCAAAACAACTTCTCTTCATGCTTGACTTCATAAGACAGAGTTTAGGGTTAGGGGGTAGATACATGATTTGTTTGGTTTGAATATGTATAGACCTTGTTTATGAACTTGAATGCTTACTATATGACATACGAAGGCTATGTGCTTTGGTTTTTCATTTTTTTAATTTTTTTAGAATTTTTATGCCAATTTGAATCTTGGTCAATTCCTAGGTTTGACCAAGATTTAAACAAGTTTAAAACATGAAAATGAAAAGGTAAGCCTGGAACCTTCTTATTCACTCTAAAATGAAGCTTTTGGGAGGTTCTTGAATTTTCCATGTTTGAAACCCAAAACCACTTCTCTTCATGCTTGACTTCATAAGACAAAGTTTAGGGTTAGGGGTAGATACATGCCTTTTCTGGTTTGAATATGTCTAGACCTTGTTTATCAACTTGAATACTTTACTATATGACATAAGAAGGCTATGTGCTTTGGTTTTTCATATTTTTTTGATTTTTTTTCTGAATTTTTATGCCCATTTGAATCTTGGTCAAATCCTAGGTTTGACCAAGATTTAAACAAGTTTAAAACATGAAAACGAAAAGGTAAGCCTGGATCCTTCGTGGTCACTCTAAAATGAAGATTTTGGGAGGTTTTTAAAACTTCCATGTTTGAAACCAAAAACCATTTCTCTTCATGCTTCACTTCATAAGATAGAGTTTAGGGTTAGGGGTAGATACATGATTTGTCTGGTTTGAATATGTCTAGACCTTGTTTATGAAGTTGAATGCTTACTATATGACATAAGAAGACTATGTGCTTTGGTTTTTTGATTTTTTTTGAATTTTTTTAATTTTATGCCCATTTGAATCTTGGTCAAATCCTAGATTTGACCAAGATTTAAACAAGTTTAAAACATGAAAATAAAAAGGTAAGCCTGGTTCCTTCTTAGTCACTCTAAAATGAAGCAGCTTTTGGGAGGTTTTTGAAATTTCCATGTTTGAAACCCAAAACCACTTCTCTTCATGCTTGACTTCGTAAGATAGAGTTTAGGGTTAGCGGTAGATACATGATTTTTCTAAGAATTTTTATGCCCATTTGAATCTTGGTCAAATCCTTGGTTTGACCAAGATTTAAACAAGTTTAAAACATGAAAATGAAAAAGTAAGTTTGGATCCTTCTTAATTATTAGTCACTCCAAAATGAAGCTTTTTTGGCGATTTTTGAAATTTCCATGTTTGAAACCCAAAACCAATTCTCTTCATGCATGCTTGACTTCATAAGACAGAGTTTAGGGTTAGGGGGTAGATACATGATTTGTCTAGTTTGAATATATCCAGAGCTTATTTATCAACTTGAATGCTAGCTTACTATATGACATAAGAAGACTATGTTCTTTGGTTTTTCATTCTTTTTGTTTTTTTGAATTTTTATGCCCATTTGAATCTTGGTCTTGACAAATATTTAAACAAGTTTAAACCATGTAAATTAAAAAGTAAGCCTGGATCCTTCTTAGTCACTCCAAAATGAAGCTTTTGGGAGGTTTTTGAAATTTCCATGTTTGAAACTCAAAACCACTTCTCTTCATGCTTGACTTCATAAGACAGAGTTTAGGGTTAGGGGGTAGATACATGATTTTTCTGGTTTGAATATGTCTAGACTTTGTTTATCAACTTGAATATATTGTACCATGTCTCCACACAACCCAAAATGCACATATTTTGCAAAGTTTTCATGCGTGAGTACTTGTAACTAGTAAAAATAGAAAGTAAAAAATAGGAACCCCACGTATGAAGGATACTAAAAAGAACTCTTTCACAATTTTTTTTGGTATAGAGTATGAGTTTGCTTGGCTTCATACACAAGTGAGTACATGTCATGCAAAAATTAACATGAAATTTAGTTATCATGACCCATTTTTTGGCAGGCATTGTGCATATCGCCTTGAGAAACATCTTTGCGAGCTAGTGTATTAAACGTTTATTCACATATAATCGATTTTTTTTCTTTATTAGTGCACACAATGACACAATCGGCCAAATGTGTATGATTTTTGTGAAGGTGCTAAAAAAACAAGATGCACTATGATGAAACATGAAAGGAGGCAAGGGGAGGGATAGTGAAGAGGTGGGAGAGGAACCGCAAGGTAATTAAATTGGGGCCAAAACGATTCCAACTTCCTAGGCATTGACCAACTTTGCCCTGCCTTGACCCAACGTGGCAGTGAACCTGAGATATTCATTCTTATTATAAGCAACAACTTCTTCTTACTCCGCTCCTCCTAAATGGTAACCTCTCCAGCTTAAGTGACCAATCGACATAGCTACGGCCTTCCGATTTGGCTCTGGTCGCCACGCGCGTAGTCCTACCACCGACGAGGAAGCGGAGCATCAGCGCCGCCTTCGCTTCGTCCATCGCGCACCAAGGTATAACCCGCCCGCTCTGCACTGGCCGGTTGTTCAGCCCGCGGCGGCGGCGCTGGCCGTGGAACCCCTCGCCAGCCGCTTCCCGTGCGGGCTGATGGATGCAGTGGCAGGGAGCTCCCACGCAACCCCGCATGCGATGCCCGCTTGGCCCTGGCCGTCTTTTCCGCCCGTGCATGCTGCATGGTTTTCTTTGCCAGCAGGTGAGATCCCCTTCCCGGCCAGCGCGAACGATGCGGAGGCAGGGAGCTCCCGTGGCCAGCCGCCCTGATCCGACCGCACTTCGGGCGGTGCCGCCGTGGAGCCAGGCCGTTCTTTCGAAGCGCATCACGGCGACGCCCTTTGCAGGAGCAACACCGCCAAGGAGCTCGTATATAACGTGATGTTCTCGGCACTCTATAGATGCCGGGATGCTCTGCAAGCTTTCGTGCAGGCTAAGAATGCGGCGGCGGCAAATCCCAGGGACGCAGCATTGCAGCGGCGCGCCGATGAGGCTAAGGTGGCGCACGCTTTCCACCAGGCATGCCTCGACAGGCTTAACATCCAGCACGGCTTCGTGCAACCGCCAAACGCCACTCCAGCTAAGATCCAAAAATAGAACAATCCATTTTCTAGTACTGTAGGAGTACTTTATTAGTGCACAAACCTGGCGAAATAAAAGGTGTGTTCTTTGTGTGTAAAGGGCTACCAAAACAAGGTACACATAGCACACTGCAACAATTTCAGTATCGCAAGTAGTAGGCCTTTTTTCACGGTGGCCATTTTGTAGGCTTGAGGATTTGTGTCAATTTGCTGCTATACATGGTTCTATTTTTCAGCTTGGGACGATTAAACTCAATTTCCATAATTTCAATATAATAAGTAGTATATCTGTTTTAGGGCTTCTTTGATTCGTAGGAATTGTGTAGGTATTATGTAGGATTATTCCTACACTACTTGTTTGATTCGTAGGAACATATTTGTAACGGCCCCGGATAGTACCCCTAATAGATCCACTTGTTCTTTTTCTTTTATGCATCATCATGGCATATGCATCATATCATCCATGTTTTATCAAATAAAATTATTTTATAAACCCCCTTGTCTTATCCTTTAAATAAAACCTTAATCTCTCTCTCATAATTCTTATGTTATAATTAAGTATTTTCAACAAATAATTTTTTGAATATAAAGGTGTTTTGTTTTGGTTACAAATAAATTAAATATTTTGAAAAGTAGTTTTTGAAGCTCACTCTCTTTTCTTGTCCAAATTCAAAACAGAATTGAATTCACTTTTCAAATGGTTTGTAAAATGAAAACAGGAAAAAAAACAAAAGGGAAAACCCTAGCTAGCTCCCCTGGGCCTCCCTTCCCCGCCACCTTTTTCTTCCTCTGGACCGAACCAGCCCAGCCCAGCTGGCCCTCTTCTTTCCTCAGCCCATACCACTTCGACCCCTCTCCTGTCGTCTTCCTCTCACACAGAGAACGTGAGCGAGCCGAGTCGCCTCGCCACCTGCTTCCTTCTGCGTGGTCCTCCTCCCTCCTCCCTATCTTTATCTCTGGACCACCGCCCATCTTTTTCCCCTCCCTCACGCCTCGCTCGCCTCCTCTCTTCTTCTTCTGCAAGCCAAGCGAGAGAAGGGGAAAAACCCCATCGGAAGCCACCGAAGACCACCGCCGCTTCCTCGCCGTCGCCCCGCTGTTTCCGCCATCCCTTTCCACACCGATGACACCAAAGGCCCTGCCTCGTCTTCCTCGTCCACCTGGTTCCCTCAATCGAGTCGGGGAACCTCCCCAGCCGTCGCCATCATCGCCGTTCCCCCTCAGCACCGGCGACTGTCTTCGGCGATTCCGGCTGACCTCGACCTCCTCCGACCAAACCGAGCCCACCTGCGCGTTCCTGGTACCCCGGCGCACCCCCTGGACCCCTTCTTCCCCTCCATCTCCTCGTGCTTCCCTTTTCTCGTCGCTGACCGCGGTGTTGTTCCTCGCAGCAGCTCGCTGATACGTCTCAAACGTATCTATAATTTCTTATGTTCCATGCTACTTTTATGATGATACTCACATGTTTTATACACACTTTATATCATTTTTATGCATTTTTCGGTACTAACCTATTAACAAGATGCCGAAGCGCCAGTTCCTGTTTTCTGCTGTTTTTGGTTTCAGAAATCCTACATAGGAAATATTCTCGGAATTGGACGAAACAAACGCCCAGGGTCTTATTTTTCCACGAAGCTTCCAGAAGACCGAAGAGGATACGAAGTGGGGCCACGAGGGCCCGTAACCATAGGGCGGCGCGGCTAGCATGGGGCCCGCGCAGGCCTATGGTGTGGGGCCCCCGTGCCTCCTCCGACTCTGCCCTTCCGCCTACTTAAAGCCTTCGTCGCGAAAACCCTAGTACCGAGAGCCACGATACGAGAAAAGTTCCAGAGACGCCGTCGCCGCCAATCCCATCTCGGGGGATTCAGGAGATCACCTCCGGCACCCTGCCGGAGAGGGGAATCATCACCGAAGGACTCTACATCATCATGCCCGCCTCCGGATTGATGCGTGAGTAGTTCATCCTTGGACTATGGGTCCATAGCAGTAGCTAGATGGTTGTCTTCTCCTCTTGTGCTATCATGTTTAGATCTTGTGAGCTGCCTATCATGATCAAGATCATCTATTTGTAATGCTACATGTTGTGTTTGGTGGGATCCGATGAATTTGGAATACTATGTCAAGTTGATTATCAATCTATCATATATGTGTTGTTTATGATCTTGCATGCTCTCCGTTGCTAGTAGAGGCTCTGGCCAAGTTGATACTTGTAACTCCAAGAGGGAGTATTTATGCTCGATAGTGGGTTCATGCCTCCATTGAATGCAGGACGAGTGACAGAAAGTTCTAAGGTTGTGGATGTGATGTTGCCACTAGGGATAAAACATTGATGCTTTGTCTAAGGATATTTGTGTTGATTACATTACGCACCATACTTAATGCAATTGTCTGTTGTTTGCAACTTAATACTGAAAGGGGTGCGGATGCTAACCCGAAGGTGGACTTTTTAGGCATAGATGCATGCTGGATAGCGGTCTATGTACTTTGTCGTAATGCCCTAAGTAAATCTCATAGTAATCATCATGTTATGTATGTGCATTGTTATGCCCTCTCTATTTGTCAATTGCCCACCTGTAATTTGTTCACCCAACATGCTATTTATCTTATTGGAGAGACACCACTAGTGAACTGTGGACCCCGGTCCATTCTTTTACATCTGAAATACAACCTACTGCAATCATTGTTCTCTGTTGTTCTTTGCAAACAAACATCATTCTCCACACCATACGTTTAATCCTTTGTTTTCAGCAAGCCGGTGAGATTGACAACCTCACTGTTAAGTTGGGGCAAAGTATCTTGATTGTGTTGTGCAGGTTCCACGTTGGCGCCGGAATCCCTGGTGTTGCGCCGCACTACACTCCTTCACCAACAACCTTCACGTGTTCCTTGACTCCTACTCGGTTCGATAAACCTTGGTTTCTTGCGAGGGAAAACTTGCTGCTGTACACATCACACCTTCCTCTAGGGGTTCCCAACGGACGAGTACTTTACCGTCACAAGGAAGCTACTTTCTGGCGCCGTTGCTAACTCCCACGTCAACTGCCAGCAGCTACTTTTCTGGCGCCGTTGCCGGGGAGGAATCAACACTCCATCAAGCCCCGTCACGCGCCATCAAATACTTTTCTGGCGCCGTTGCCGGGGAGATCAAGACACGCTGCAAGGGGAGTCTCTCACATCCAATCTCTTTACTTTGTTTATTGTCTTGCTTTACTTTACTTTATTTTCTGCTTTGTTTGTTTTCTTTATATCAAAAATACAAAAAAATTAGTTACTTGCTTTACTTTATTTACTATCTTGTTTGCTTTCTCTATACCAAAAAACACAAAAAAATTAGCTACTTGCATTTACTTTATTTACCTTTTGTTTATTTCATCATGTTTCCCCCTAAGTTCACTCTGAAAGATATATCAGTAGGGCATGGGTCTATCATTGGAAGAGATAATATAGAAGAATTTTTCACTCATGCTAGTACAGTTAAAGATTTTGAAGATAGATCCTTGGTAGAACTTGCTCCTACTTATGAAATTGCTACTGCCTCTTTAGTACACATGTTGGAAGCTAGATTTGTTAATCTTAACCCTATAATGCAACATATGTTTCTTACACTCTCTGATATGGAAGAAGGAGAGAAGAAAGATTTTGTTTTAGAAACCGTTCTTAAAGAATTTGGTGATGTAGCTAGGGAAGCTAGAAAAGTCTTTATTCAACATAAGATGCTTGGCTTTTATACCAATTTTGCAAATACTCTTGAAAAGATGGAAAAAGATAGACTAAAGTACACTAATAAAGTCAATTGTGAGGGGGAGATTAAAGTACCAATACCTTATAAACTCATAGGAATGCATGAGGCATTAGAAAAGAATTTTGATTGGATTGTTCCTGAAAATTTATTTGATGAGGATAGTAAGCCTAAAAGTAATGAAAGAGGAGCCTCTGAAACTTACATAGATAAGATACAATGCATTATTGAGAAAACTCCTAACTCCTTTGTTGATGCTTCTTCTCTTGATGTTACTTGATTTACACTTTACGCGCCTAGCTGAAAGGCGTTAAAGAAAAGCGCTTATGGGAGACAACCCATTATTTTACTTCTGCACTTTTGTTTTATATTTGAGTCTTGGAAGTTGTTACTACTGTATCAACCTCTTCTTATCTTTACTTTATTGCATTGTTGTACCAAGTAAAGTCTTTGATAGTAAGGTTGATACTAGATTTGGATTACTGCGCAGAAACAGATTTCTTGCTGTCACGAATTTGAGTAGCCCCTTCTGTAAGTAACTCAGAAAAATCTACCAATTTACGTGAATGATCCTTAGATATATACGCAACTTTCATTCAATTTGAGCTTCTTCATCTGAGCCTGTTAAGTGCCGCTAAAAAATTCGTCTTTACGGACTGTTCTGTTTTGACAGATTCTGCCTTTTATTTCACATTGCCTGTTTTGCTATGTTGGATGGATTTCTTTGTTCCATTAAATTTCAGTAGCTTTGTGCAATGTCCAGAAGTGTTAAGAATGATTATGTCACCTCTGAATATGTGAATTTTTGATTGTGCACTAACCCTCTAATGAGTTTGTTTTGAGTTTGGTGTGGAGGAAGTTTTCAAGGGTCAAGAGAGGAGGATGATATAATACGATCAAGGAGAGTGAAAAGTCTAAGCTTGGGGATGCCCCCGTGGTTCATCCCTGCATATTTCAAGAAGACTCAAGCATCTAAGCTTGGGGATGCCCAAGGCATCCCCTTCTTCATCAACAACTTATCAGGTCACCTTTAGTGAAACTATATTTTTATTCCGTCACATCTTATGTGCTTTACTTGGAGCGTCTGTATGCTTTTATTTTTGTTTTTGTTTAATAAAATCGGATCCTAGCATTCTTTGTGTGGGAGAGAGACACGCTCCGCTGTTGCATATGAACACAAGTGTTCTTAGCTTTACTTTTAATGTTCATGGCGAAGGTTGAGACTGCTTCGTTCATTGCTATTTGGTTGGAAACAGAAAATGCTTCATGTGGTAATTGGTATATTGTCTTGAATAACTTGATACTTGGCAATTGTTGTGCTCAATTAGATCATGTTTAAGCTCTTGCATCATGTACTTTGCACCCATTAATGAAGAACTACCATAGAGCTTGTTGAAATTTGGTTTGCATGATTGGTCTCTCTAAAGTCTAGATATTTTCTGGTTGAGGTGTTTGAACAACAAGGAAGACAATGTAGAGTCTTATAATGCTTGCAATATGTTCTTATGTAAGTTTTGCTGTACCGGTTCATACTTGTGTTTGCTTCAAATAACCTTGCTAGCCCAAAGCCTTGTACTGAGAGGGAATGCTTCTCGTGCATCCAAAATTCTTGAGCCAAAAACTTTGCCATTTGTGTCCACCATACCTACCTACTACATGGTATTTCTCTGCCATTCCAAAGTAAATTGCTTGAGTGCTACCTTTAAAATTCCATTCTATGCCTTTGCAATATATAGCTCATGGGAAAGTAGCTTAAAAACTATTGTGGTAAAGAATATGTCGCTATGTATCTTATTTCTTATAAGTTGCTTGTTGAGCGGTAACCATGTTTCTGGGGACGCCATCAACTTTTGTTGAATACCATGTGGGTTGCTATGCATGTTCGTCTTGTTTGAAGTAAGGGTGATTTGCCATGAGTTGTATGGTTTGAGTATGCATATTGTTAGAGAAGAACATTGGGCCGCTAACCAAAGCCATGTATCATGGTGGAAGTTTCAGTTTGGACAACAATCCTCAATCTCATATGAGAATATTATCTGTTGTTGAATGCTTATGCATTAAAGAGGCGTCCATTATCTGTTGTCTATGTTGTCCCGGTATGGATGTCTAAGTTGAGAATAATCAAAAGTGAGAAATCCAATGCGAACTTTCTCCTTAGACCTTTGTACAGGCGGCATAGAGGTACCCCTTTGTGACACTTGGTTGAAACATATGTTATGCAATGAGAATCCATGGAAATCCAAGCTAATTAGGACAAGGTGCGAGCACTATTGGTATTCTATGCATGAGGCTTGCAACTTATAAGATGTCTTATGCATAACACATATGATTTATTACTACCGTTGACAAAATTGTTTCCATGTTTTCAAAATAAAAGCTCTAGCACAAAAATAGTAATCCATGCTTCCCTCTGTGAAGGGCCTTTCTTCTACTTTATGTTGAGTCAGTTTACCTACTTCTTTCCATCTTAGAAGCAAACACTTGTGTCAACTGTGCATTGATTCTTACATATTTGCTTATTTGCACTCATCATATTACTTTGTGTTGACAATTATCCATGAGATATACATGTTGAAGTTGAAAGCAACCGCTGAAACTTATATCTTCCTTTGTGTTGCTTCAAAAGTTTCTACTAAGAATCTATTGCTTTATGAGTTAACTCTTATGCAAGACTTATTGATGCTTGTCTTGAAAGTACTATTCATGAAAAGTCTTTGCTATATGATTCAGTTGTTTAGTCATTATCTTTACCATTGCTTTGAATCACTTCATTCATCTCATATGCTTTACAATAGTATTGATCAAGATTATGATAGCATGTCACTTCAGAAATTATCCTTGTTATCGTTTACCTACTCGAGGGCGAGTAGGAACTAAGCTTGGGGATGCTTGATACGTCTCAAACGTATCTACAATTTCTTATGTTCCATGCTACTTTTATGATGATACTCACATGTTTTATACACACTTTATATCATTTTTATGCATTTTCCGGTACTAACCTATTAACAAGATGCCGAAGCGCCAGTTCCTGTTTTCTGCTGTTTTTGGTTTCAGAAATCCTACACAGGAAATTTTCTCGGAATTGGACGAAACAAACGCCCAGGGTCTTATTTTTCCACGAAGCTTCCAGAAGACCGAAGAGGATACGAAGTGGGGCCACGAGGGCCCGTAACCATAGGGCGGCGCGGCCAGCATGGGGCCCGCGCCGGCCTATGGTGTGGGGCCCCCGTGCCTCCTCCGACTCTGCCCTTCCGCCTACTTAAAGCCTTCGTCGCGAAAACCCTAGTACCGAGAGCCACGATACGAGAAAAGTTCCAGAGACGCCGTCGCCGCCAATCCCATCTCGGGGGATTCAGGAGATCACCTCCGGCACCCTGCCGAAGACGGGGAATCATCACCGGAGGACTCTACATCATCATGCCCGCCTCCGGATTGATGCGTGAGTAGTTCATCCTTGGACTATGGGTCCATAGCAGTAGCTAGATGGTTGTCTTCTCCTCTTGTGCTATCATGTTTAGATCTTGTGAGCTGCCTATCATGATCAAGATCATCTATTTGTAATGCTACATGTTGTGTTTGGTGGGATCCGATGAATATGGAATACTATGTCAAGTTGATTATCAATCTATCATATATGTGTTGTTTATGATCTTGCATGCTCTCCGTTGCTAGTAGAGGCTCGGCCAAGTTGATACTTGTAACTCCAAGAGGGAGTATTTATGCTCGATAGTGGGTTCATGCCTCCATTGAATCTGGGACAGTGATGAGAAAGTTCTAAGGTTGTGGATGTGCTTGTTGCCACTAGGGATAAAACATTGATGCTTTGTCTAAGGATATTTGTGTTGATTACATTACGCACCATACTTAATGCAATTGTCTGTTGTTTGCAACTTAATACTGGAAGGGGTGCGGATGCTAACCCGAAGGTGGACTTTTTAGGCATAGATGCATGCTGGATAGCGGTCTATGTACTTTGTCGTAATGCCCTAAGTAAATCTCATAGTAATCATCATGTTATGTATGTGCATTGTTATGCCCTCTCTATTTGTCAATTGCCCACCTGTAATTTGTTCACCCAACATGCTATTTATCTTATTGGAGAGACACCACTAGTGAACTGTGGACCCCGGTCCATTCTTTTACATCTGAAATACAACCTACTGCAATCATTATTCTCTGCTGTTCTTTGCAAACAAACATCATTCTCCACACCATACATTTAATCCTTTGTTTTCAGCAAGCCGGTGAGATTGACAACCTCACTGTTAAGTTGGGGCAAAGTATCTTGATTGTGTTGTGCAGGTTCCACGTTGGCGCCGGAATCCCTGGTGTTGCGCCGCACTACACTCCTTCACCAACAACCTTCACGTGTTCCTTGACTCCTACTGGTTCGATAAACCTTGGTTTCTTACTGAGGGAAAACTTGCTGCTGTACACATCACACCTTCCTCTTGGGGTTCCCAACGGACGAGTACTTTACCGTCACAAGGAAGCTACTTTCTGGCGCCGTTGCTAACTCCCACGTCAACTGCTAGCACTCGCCTCCGGTGACACCATGGTGACCGCGTGAACCCAGCGGCGCTAGCTTCTGGCTCCCCGCGACGAGCTGCGCCTAGCGCGCCCTCTTCCGCGTCCTAGGTTCGTCCCCATCGACGAGCCCATCCTCGACCCGACGCTCCTCCGCCACGGACTCGCCGCCCCTGCCTCCTCCTCGTCGACCCGAGCACCACGAGCCTCCCCCACTTCACCCTCAACCACGGTGAGCCTCACCGCCCTTTTCCCCCTCTCTTCCCCGCGCAGTGTCGCCCCCTATTGGTCGCCGTCATCGTTTCTTCCTGCCAGGCGTCGCTGACCTCTCCTTGTATTCAGTCTCGTCAGAGAAACGCCTCCAGCAACAGCAGCGGAAGGTCGCCACGTTGACACCTAGTCAGCATCCGCCAGCCCCACCTGTCATCCACTACGGCTAACCCAGCTCCTGGTGAGAAAATCTGCCCAGATCCAGATCCATATCTTTTTGCACAAAAGCCCCTGTCTTGCTTTAGTTACTAGCCCGCGGTCCCTACCGCCTTCCCTTTTAACAAAACCCCCCTGCAAGTTTACATATCAACCCGGAGCCCCTCTGCCCCACCAGCATGGTCCCGCCCAGTCAGCAGCGTCTGGCCCCGCGCGTCAGTGAACCAGGGTATATCTCCCCTTGGTGAGAAACGCCCAGGCTATTCCTGTTTTTCTGAAAAATTGCATATATGTGTCAAATCTTGCGAAATTCATATCTTTCAAACCGTTCTTTGAAATGCAAAGTGTTTTACATGAAACTTGATCAGAAAAATGAGAGGAACATGAATATGCCATCCATTCACCTGTTTGCATCTCACATCATGTCGTGCGTTGATAATTGTGTATTTCACCTCACATATATGCGGAGTATTTCGGATATCTAACTAGGATTTCCCCGCTCCGTTTAATATTGAAGTAGCTCACCCTGCCATGTTATGCCATGCTAATCAACACTTAACTTTGATGGTAGAAAATGCAACTCCAACCTAATTTTCTTGTCCGGAGTTCCGATTCCGCTTAAATTGGATAAGTGCATTGCACCATCGTTGCCATGCCATGCATATCATCTTGAGCATGCCGGTTCTTCTTCCGTAGTAGTAAGATTTGCATCCGTTGTGTGTTCCAGCATCTGCTTCTTCCCAGATAGGATTGATACGTCTCAAACGTATCTATAATTTCTTATGTTCCATGCTAGTTTTATGACAATACTCACATGTTTTATATACACTTTATATCATTTTGATGCATTTTCCGGCACTAACCTATTAACAAGATGCCGAAGCGCCAGTTCATGTTTTCTGCTGTTTTTGGTTTTAGAAATCCTACACAGGAAATATTCTCAGAATTGGACGAAACAAAAGCCCCGGTCTTATTTTCCACGGAGCCTTCCAGAAGTCCGAAGAGGAGACGAAGAGGGGCGACGAGGCGGCCACACCCTAGGGGGGCGCGGCCCCACCCCTGGCCGCGCCGCCCTATGGGGTGGGCCCCTCGAGCGTCCCCCGACTCTGCCCCTTCGCCTATTTATTCTCTCCGTCGCGAAAACCCTAGTACCGAGAGCCACGATACGAGAAAAGTTACGGAGACGCCGCCGCCGCCAATCCCATCTCGGGGGATTCTGAAGATCGCCTCCGGCACCCTACTGGAGAGGGGAATCATCACCGGAGGGCTCTACATCACCATGCCCGCCTCCGGACTGATGCGTGAGTAGTTCATCTTTGGACTATGGGTCCATAGCAGTAGCTAGATGGTTGTCTTCTCCTCTTGTGCTATCATGTTTAGATCTTGTGAGCTGCCTATCATGATCAAGATCATCTATTTGTAATGCTACATGTTGTGTTTGTTGGGATCCGATGAATATGGAATATTATGTCAAGTTGATTATCGATCTATCATATATGTGTTGTTTATGATCTTGCATGCTCTCCGTTGCTAGTAGAGGCTCGGCCAAGTTGATACTTGTAACTCCAAGAGGGAGTATTTATGCTAGATAGTGGGTTCATACCTCCATTGAATCTGGGACGAGTGACGAGAAAGTTCTAAGGTTGTGGATGTGCTTGTTGCCACTAGGGATAAAACATCAATGCTTTGTCTAAGGATATTTGTATTGTTTACATTACGCACAGTACTTAATGCAATTGTCTGTTGTTTGCAACTTAATACTGGAAGGGGTGCGGATGCTAACCCGAAGGTGGACTTTTTAGGCTAGATGCGTGCTGGATAGCGGTCTATGTTCTTTGTCATAATGCCCTAAGTAAATCTCATAGTAGTCATCATGATATGTATGTGCATTGTTATGCCCTCTCTATTTGTCAATTGCCCAACTGTAATTTGTTCACCCAACATGTTATTTATCTTATTGGAGAGACACCACTAGTGAACTGTGGACCCCGGTCCATTCTTTTACATCTGAAATACAATCTACTACAATCATTGTTCTCTACTGTTCTTTGCAAACAAACATCATTCTCCACACCATACGTTTAATCCTTTGTTTACAGCAAGCCGGTGAGATTGACAACCTCACTGTTAAGTTGGGGCAAAGTATTTTGATTGTATTGTGCAGGTTCCACGTTGGCGCCGGAATCCCTGGTGTTGCGCCGCACTACACTCCTCCACCAACAACATTCACGTGGCCTTCATCTCCTACTGGTTCGATAACCTTGGTTTCTTACTGAGGGAAAACTTGCTGCTGTACGCATCACACCTTCCTCTTGGGGTTCCCAACGGACGTGTGCTTTACCGTCACAAGCAAGAATCACGAAGTGGTGTGGTGAGATACGACGAGTCCTCCGGATGTTTCTCGGCAAGCTTTAACAGGCAAGCATTTCCTAAACTCCTGTCTCTGCAGGAGTCACTCACCTATTTTATTTTGCCTTCTCCCTTATGCTAGCCTTGAGTTGCGTTCTTGTCACGTGTCCTATCCACTTGTTACCTCAAGCAGCACATATTGCCACCACCACCTCCTACAGCTATTGTTTGGTTATCATGTCTGCCTTGCGAGTCGTAGTGCATGCTAGTGCTGTTTATATCTCGTTACCGTTATCATGATCTTATCTGGTTATCTGTTGGGGAATCATGACACATGTTTTATGGATATGTTGTTGGAGATAATCACACTTACTTTATTGTTAACAACTAAAATTGTAAGCAGAGGCATCTGTGAGCCCCTTTGCGAAAGCATCGAAACTTTGACTCTCTAATGTCCCCTAGGACCCGAGTTCTTGTTATCTGTTCCAAGATTGAGCACTCTACCCGTACGTGGGGATGATTATCGGGACCCCCCTCACCCTTTACCTCTCCTCGAGTCTGTTTATTGGGAGCCACAACCTTGGTTTTATTTGCTCATATGCACGATATGCACGATTTACTTCCTGTTGCCTTCGGGTGTTTATATTCGGTTCTGTACTGCATAATTGCTAGACGACTTATCTAGTGCTTGGCCGTTAGTGCCCGCCTAGATGCCTACGCAACCCTGAGTCCGCTTCGGAGTGCGGCCGAGCTTCGTTACGGGTCGCTTAGTGGGGTGGCTCCCATTAAACTTTCTCTTGCATTGGGAACGGTCTTGTTGTTAGACTCCACCTGTAGTAAGTGGGTCGAGCAAGCGTATGGTTACATTTGGGCAACCCCTGCAGGGTGTACATCTTATCGATAAGCCGTGTCCGCGGTTATGGACGACTTGGAGCTGTTTAGCTTGATCATAGAACAACTTACACTTTTATGATTGCTACTAATAATCTGTTAATAACTTGCGTAGTAATTAGCATTACTACAACGGCTACCTAATAAAACTTGTCCACCGTGTGAGTGCCTTTGTAAGTACTTCCTTGCGAGGGGGAACACATCGGTTGTGTTATGTTTGCAGAGTATAGAACTGTTAGTTTTATATGCTCTCTCACCTTCTCTGGTAGACGAATGTTGTAGAGTGTCTCTATAGGTTTTTAGTGCTTGCGCGCTGCCGCTTAACCCCACCATATTGCCTATGACGTTCCTCTTGCGTCCTCTAAGTCCCCTGCGTGCCTCAAGTACAAAGGACGACTGGTTGATGAATGCTTATACGTCTTGAAGTCTTGTTAAGTACGAACCCGTACTTATTGCTGCTTCTTTGGGACATAACCGGGCAGGTATGAAGTTATGTTCGATGAAGACGACGTTAGCAAGGTTACCCTTCCGGCTTGGCCTGGGCAGGGTTATGGACGCCATCGTTTATCTTCAGGACTCTTAGTCCAATTTGTATCTTGTCCGTACTCGGACGCATTCGATCTTTTGTATGATTCGGATCTTTGTATTGTATATTTGTATCTTGACTCATTGGAGTCGTTGTTGTAATATATGTTTCTTGTGGGCTCTATTGTAATCCTGTTGTAATGTTACCGCTTGTGTTCATTCCTCTGGCATCACGTGTGTGATTTGTCGCGCACGTCATGTCGGAGGGCGTCTCAGAATCGATATCATGCGGATTTCGGCGGGATCGCTGGAATCCTCATTGTACCGGTTCCGGGGCGTCACAATATTCTATATGAATCTTGTAGTGCAAATCCTACAGTAAAAGAACATTCTATATATGTTGTATTGGGTACGACATGTTTGGTATTTTCCCTAGGTAGTACTAGATCAAGACACTTACGTGTGGTTCCCATGCGTGAAGGTCGCACACTTCAGTACAAGTTACGGTGCGGTAAGGAAGCAAAACCCCAGCAACCAAAAAATAGAGAAGACGGGGAGCATCCAGACTCTCTCTCTCTCTCTCTCTCTCTCTCTCTCTCTCTCTCTCCAATTTATCCACCTCCGCTGGCTAGCACAAACCCTGCAAACCAGACAACATCACCCAAAAATAATGAGCTTCTCACCCCACCCTACCCCACCCCACCCATCTCATGATGACCCCCTCACCACAGGCTGTACCGCTTTAGAGCCTCTTATCCTGAATCCTCTTCCGAAGTTCCAGTCTCCACCCTCACACGCCCAGACGGCCAGTCCCTAGGATCAAATCCTGAATCCCTTCGCATTTCATAGAGTAGCTTTTTCCATACCGGAGAAGATGGAGTTGCCACCGAACGAGGATCTAACTGGTACGGTGAGACTGCCTATCACCAGAAGCATCCTTGGATCGTTCAGATGCAGCATGTGTCCTCAGCCGATTCGCCCACCCATCTATTATGTAAGTTCTTCACAACTTTGATTCATGTTACTGTCACAGTGAATCACACTATTTCAATTTGACAGTGCTATGGGACAAAGGATGCCGGTCATTTTGCATGCCCCGCCTGCATCGAGAAACTGTCGGGCGGAAAGTGCTTGGTGTGCGAGAATGGAGGTCCATGCGGTGCCTGTTCCGGGAACCTACCAGGCGCGAAGTGCCCGCTGTGCGACCAGGGAGCTATCTTCAAGCACTGCCCATGTGTTGAAAACCTGCTCACCACATCCGTGCCGCAGTGCAAGAACAAAGGTTGTGCAAGCTGGATCTCACTGTTCGATTTTGAAGCACACGAGAGGGCGTGCCCATTCCAGCCAGTTTCCCTAGTCTAGCGTAGATTACTGATGTTAGTTTAACTTTCATTAATATTAAGATTGATGTATCCAAGTAGTGGAAGTACCTGTTTGCCTATTCTGTTATATGTTTAGGACATTTGGCCTTACTGCATAATTGAGGGACTGCTTTGGAATTTCATTGTTTCTTGTTGTTCTTTGCAAAAAAATCAATAACATGCAAAATACAAGTTCAATATCATTAGATAGATAATGAAATATGTTTTCATATGGTATCTACACAATATCATATTTGTTGATACTACCTCCGTTTCAAGGAATAAGGTGCACGCGTATTTCAAGACGAACTTTGACCATAAAAATTGAGCAATAAAATATTAATTTTATTATATGTAATTAGCACCGTTGGATTCGTACTGAAAAGCACTTTCTAATGATGCTAATTTCATACAAACAATATTTATATATTTAAAGTAATTTTTGGTCAAATAAAAAGCACGTAAAAAGAGGATGCCTTATTCCTTGAAATGGAGGTAGTAGTTCTTAAAAATGTGTGGTCAAACTTTACTTGGTTTAACTTTCAAAAAAAAACCTTCAGGCTTTGGGATGGAGGTACTCCCTCCAATTCATATTACTTGACTCTAGTATGTATGTATCTAGAACTAAAATGTGTCTAGATTCATTCATATTAGAGTCAATTTATATGAATCAGAGGTTTTTTCTTGCTTCTGGTCAGCTTTTTTGATGGATGATAGGAACAAGATATGAATGGGGGTCAGTGGAGGCTCATGGTTAGTCAGATAAAAAGGGGAAGAACCAGAAGGATGGTCGCGTCTTTGTTGAGACTGGGTGCCTGACTCAACAGTTTGGGTGACACAGGTCCAGGTGATGTTCGAATCGTGGTCCAATTGGTTGTCCTATCCCTCTCTCGAAGGAATATTTTGTCTATCTCTCTCTCTCTCGCTCTCTCTAAAGAACATCTCGAAACATGTGAAGCGCAAGGATAATCATGCACGAGTTGGTACGAAACTTCGATTAATACTCGACCATCCAAGAATAAGTGCCCTATTAGGTTTGCCATGGCAAATTAACTGATAATCACCCCAATTCCGGAACACATGTGAATCTTGACATGTGTATAAAGCAATCTAAAAAATCATATTTAAAAAGTCAACCTAGGTAAAGTTTGACCAAACCTTTAAAGAATCTATCAACACAAATATGATTTTTTAGATACCATATGAATATATACTTCATTATCTGTCTAATGGCAACGGATTTGTATTTTACATGCTAAAGGTTCTGGTAAAAACTTAGTCAAACTTGACATAGTTTGACTTTCAAAATATAATATAAGCCTCATATATATGCTTCGGGATGGATGTAGTAGGATTCATGGCCATTATCTAGTAGTTTGATGATTTTTGCCTCGATTTTCAATTATATATATAATTTATTTTTGCGCATTGAATCGTGTGTGATGTAAATCTAGAAATTTGAAGGTTCTAGAAAAAACATTTCTTCACAAATATTCGATGTGTTTGCCTTGCCTTATCTGTATATCTGGTGAGCATATATGGATGCCAAATCCTTTACAAACTTATATTTAACATATATGACCCCATTTTTTAAGAGATCGATGTGCATGTATCTATCTCGCCATGGTAAATTAATGAAACAAGTTGCATATTTGCCAGAATTCCAAACTTCGTGAGCAGTATAGAGATCGAGACCTTAATTAATTATTATGGGTAGGATGCACGCATGCATGGCCATTTTCTAGGGTTTTAAAGGATACTAGCTTTTCTCGGTTAATTTGCAACTATATGTATTTGTTTTCTAGTTCTGGGCTGATCATTAAACTCAACATTGAGTTGTAGATTATGTGTAATTAGTACATGCCATAAAATCTAGTAATATTTTTGATGTGCCCTACGAGGTTATACGTGTGGTGTACCCTTAATTAATAATTGGTAGACATGTACCATTGGCATGTTTGAAGCAAATTTGAATTTGGAAGAAGTTTTTTTAAGTAAAATTAACGCAAGCACAAAATCATATGTGATGGTGAAATTTCTAGAACAAATTAATACAAACCTAGTAATATGAATTTGCTTGGCTTTCTGCCCACAATTGAGCATTGTGCGCATGTACTTTGATGCAAAATCCTGCCATACAAAACTTTTTAGTTATCATATGACCTCAAGTTTGGAAGAGATCGTATTTTAATCAACTTCACAAACAAGAGATTCTAACAATTATATGCATGCATAAAAGAATGATTTCCCTTTTTATTACTGTACAAAAATGGCTAGATGTGTGTTATTTGTGAAGGAGGGCTACCAAATTTTAACAGTTGCACATTATTGTCATAATTCCACCTTTTGCAAGCAGTAGGGTAGACATGCTTTCAGCTTGCTAGGATGCGTTAGTTCCATCAATTTTGTAGATATAGGTTCACGGATTTGTTGATCTTAATTTGCAACTATATATGGATTTTTTAAGCTTTTGCCTAAATACTTGGACGTGTCTTGCGAGGGTGGTAACAAACAAGAACACAATGACCAAACTTCAAATGCCAATCCACCCACCGAGCTATACGATTGGCGTGTACAATCGATCGACTACTTCTAATCAAATTTGAATACAATAGAAGAAGTTTTAAAAAAGTTCAAAATGAGATCAACTTGTGCATTGAGTCATCCTATGTTATTTATTTGCTTGTAAAAATAGAAACATAGGCATATGAATGTATCCGAATAGAACACTTCACAATTTTATATTGTATGTGTATGAGTTTGCTTGACTTTGTGCCCAAGTGAACGTGGTGGCATGCAAAATTCATCCTACCAAACATCATGCATGTGCATCTCGTCACGGCAAACAACTTTGTGAGATAGAGTTTCAAAATTTCATGCATACGAAAATGAGTTTCCAATTGTTTAGTCCCCAAAATAGAAATCAACTTTCCATTTTATTGGTGCACACAGTACCAAATGTATGTTTTACTTTGTCAAGGGGCTACGAAAAATGGAAAACCTGTCCAAAGTTTCCTTCTATTAAATCTACACCAACTACTGTATTTAGAAAGAAAACATCAACTGATTGTTGAAAATTTGCAAAAGAAGTGTTCACTAAAAAAAATCATAGCCATCCTCGAAATTTGTTCATGATGCCCATTTCTTGAATCCTATAGTCGGCTCACGTGTGGTGTGTCTTTGGAGGGAATACCGTACGTATTTAGGAGTATTTCATTCGAGCAGACTACTTGCACACTGGGATACGATGCTGACATGACGAAGGGCGCAGAAGTTTGCGTGAATGGATGTACTACCAACCGACCATTAGTATAATCATTGCGCGATAGCTTACACGAGAAGGAAAAGAGCCGAACAGCTGTGGATAATAGAACCATTTGGTTCTTCCAGAATCCTTCTTCTACTGCCTTCTCAAAGGAGTCCTACTATTGTAATTTTTTTGTTGTTCTGGGACCTTCGGGTCCCTTCCCCATTAAAAAAAAAGAGTAGTATGGCGAATTTGGCAGCCTGCTAATAGCATGTGAAGATTACGGTTACTTATTTCCCTGGTTCATGTGTTTAGTACCATCTCTCTGTATACGTAGTCAATGAATTATGTTGAGCATATTTTTTCACTACTCCGTACTAAACTACTACCTCCATCCCAAACCTTAAGGATTACAGAGTGCTTTTTTGAATTTGTATTTTGCATGTTAATGCTTTTTGGTTAAACTTGGTCAAACTTGACATAGTTTGACTTTTTAGAATTATAATATAAGCCTTAAGATTTGGGATAGAGGTATTACTACTCTACATTTGTACCAGTAGGCAAAATTTATGTACTCGCACAATCCAAAATTTGAAACCCATCACACCCCGCCACACACTCACCAGTTCCCGCACTTATCCCTCTACCTCTAGAGCTCTCAGAACGGACGCTCTAAGCACCCAATTAACGGCACAACACACCAAACACAATTCCATTACGAGCTTACAGGCGTCCCGCCTACATCGCAAAACCCAAACTAAGCTGCGCCGCCTACAATGACCCTGAACTTCAGCTCGCCTTACAAGACGAAGAAGAGAAGTCATCCATTACCAGCGCGGCCGCGATACGTTCATATGGGAAGAGTTTGGGATCTCTTCTGAGGATGACGTTTATTGAGTCAGTTACGTGGTGTTGCTACTAGTGTGTAATATTGATCGCTAGGTTGTTCCATTATGACATAATGTTCGATCTGTTTATATGATGATATTTTGCAACAATTGTATTTTATTTGTACTTGTGCGCTGCTGGCCGCGCTGCCTCATTTGACCAAAATGTCTTCTACGCATATACGCCATCTATTCCAAAGCTTAAGGATTTATTATTTTTAGAAATTCAAACCATGTCAAGTTTGACTAAGGGTGTGTTTGGTTCAGCTTTTGAAATCAACTTCCGGGTAATGACCGCAGAATCTGAACCAAACGAGTATTTTAGGCACCAGCTTCTCCAAAAGCAGTAGATTCATGTACGTTCAAATCGTGCAGCAAGTCGCAGCATCCGCAGGCCAGCTTCCATCGCGGTGGCTTCTCTAATTTGACGAAAATTACCCACTGCCACCGGATAAGTTGTACCGTTTCGTTGTATTGTCTTCCCGCAACAGAGCAAACGAAACCCAAACATCCTTCCCCTGACCATCACCGAGAGAAAAAGAAAAGGCCTGGCGCTAGGGTTGCGATGCCGCTGCGCCGCCCCTCGACCGGCCAGCTGGCGGCGAGCCGCTCGTCCGTCCGCCCTGTCGCCCTGCTCCTCCACCCCGATTTCCTTCGCCCAACCGCATGTCAGCGCCGTCCCCGACCCCGATCCGTCTGTACTCATCTCCCTCATCTCTGGTCGCGCCCTCTCGCCCAATCTCAAAGCGTGTTTTCACAAGAAGTCTGGTTCTCTGCGTTCTGTTTATTTGAGTGTTAGATGTACAAGACATTCATGCACTGGTATCTACTGTATTCAAGTCTTGAGACAAAACATTAATTAGGCTGGCTAAATTGAACTGGGATGCTAGTTGTACAAGATATAAACACTAGATGAAAAAAATAATTTAAGTATTGTAGCATCATCGGCTCCTCCAACAACCATGTACCTTCCATTGCAGATGTTATGAAGATGGCGAAAGATTGTGCAAGAAGGAACCGCTTTGATGCATACAACCACTATGATGATCGTGAAGCCCAATTTTAGGGAGATATTATTCCAAAATGGAAATTCAAATATCAATTAGTGCACATCAATGTTTTTCGATCAATTCAGATATAACCATGGGCATTACAGACATTTCTAACCAAACCCACAGTTCCAGTTGCTACAACCAAACAACTTCTAGATAATCTACAGTTCACAGTTCACAGCAGTTTTTTCACAGTTCACAGTTCACAGCAGCTTTTTTAGAATCCACAGCTCAACCAAACACACCCTAAGCTTTTACGAAATATCAGTAACATGCAAAATACAAAATTAATATCATTAAATAGATAATGAAATTAGTTTATGTACGGTATCTACAAAACATTATATTTGTTGATAGATTGTTCTAAAAGTTTGGTCAAACTTTACCTGGTTTGACTTTTCAAAAAATTAGCGTTAAGCTTTGGAATGGAGGTATTACTACTATAAAAAGGCTGTCCGCCGTGGTTCGATCACCGTACCTGCTGGCAGTTGACGTGGGAGTTAGCAACGGCGCCAGAAAGTAGCTTCCTTGTGACGGTAAAGTACTCGTCCGTTGGGAACCCCAAGAGGAAGGTGTGATGTGTACAGCAGCAAGTTTTGCCTCAGTAAGAAACCAAGGTTTATCGAACCGGTAGGGAGTCAAGGAACACGTGAAGGTTGTTGGTGAAGGAGTGTAGTGCGGCGCAACACCAGGGATTCCGGCGCCAACGTAGAACCTGCACAACACAATCAAGATACTTTGCCCCAACTTAACAGTGAGGTTGTCAATCTCACCGGCTTACTGAAAACAAAGAATTAAACGTATGGTGTGGAGAATGATGTTTGTTTGCAAAGAACAGCAGAGAATAATGATTGCAGTAGGTTGTATTTCAGATGTAAAAGAATGGACCGGGGTCCACAGTTCACTAGTGGTGTCTCTCCAATAAGATAAATAGCATGTTGGGTGAACAAATTACAGGTGGGCAATTGACAAATAGAGAGGGCATAACAATGCACATACATAACATGATGATTACTATGAGATTTACTTAGGGCATTACGACAAATAACATAGACCGCTATCCAGCATGCATCTATGCCTAAAAAGTCCACCTTCGGGTTAGCATCCACACCCCTTCCAGTATTAAGTTGCAAACAACAGACAATTGCATTAAGTATGGTGCGTAATGTAATCAACACAAATATCCTTAGACAAAGCATCAATGTTTTATCCCTAGTGGCAACAGCACATCCACAACCTTAGAACTTTCTGTCACTGTCCCAAATTCAATGGAGGCATGAACCCACTATCGAGCATAAGTACTCCCTCTTGGAGTTACAAGTATCAACTTGGCCAGAGCCTCTACTAGCAACGGAGAGCATGCAAGATCATAAACAACACATATATGATAGATTGATAATCAACTTGACATAGTATTCCATATTCATCGGATCCCACCAAACACAACATGTAGCATTACAAATAGATGATCTTGATCATGATAGGCAGCTCACAAGATCTAAACATGATAGCACAAGAGGAGAAGACAACCATCTAGCTACTGCTATGGATCCATAGTCCAAGGATGAACTACTCACGCATCAATCCGGAGGCGGGCATGATGATGTAGAGTCCTCCGGTGATGATTCCCCTCTCCGGCAGGGTGCCGGAGGTGATCTCCTGAATCCCCCGAGATGGGATTGGCGGCGACGGCGTCTCTGGAACTTTTCTCGTATCGTGGCTCTCGGTACTAGGGTTTTCGCGACGAAGGCTTTAAGTAGGCGGAAGGGCAGAGTCGGAGGAGGCACGGGGGCCCCACACCATAGGCCAGCGCGGGCCCCATGCTGGCCGCGCCGCCCTATGGTTACGGGCCCTCGTGGCCCCACTTCGTATCCTCTTCGGTCTTCTGGAAGCTTCGTGGAAAAATAAGACCCTGGGCTTTTGTTTCGTCCAATTCCGAGAATATTTTCTGTGTAGGATTTCTGAAAGCAAAAACAGCAGAAAACATGAACTGGCACTTCGGCATCTTGTTAATAGGTTAGTACCGGAAAATGCATAAAAATGATATAAAGTGTATATAAAACATGTGAGTATCATCATAAAAGTAGCATGGAACATAAGAAATTATAGATACGTTTGAGACGTATCAAGCATCCCCAAGCTTAGTTCCTACTCGCCCTCGAGTAGGTAAACGATAACAAGGATAATTTCTGAAGTGACATGCTATCATAATCTTGATCAATACTATTGTAAAGCATATGAGATGAATGAAGTGATTCGAAGCAATGGTAAAGATAATGACTAAACAACTGAATCACATAGCAAAGACTTTTCATGAATAGTACTTTCAAGACAAGCATCAATAAGTCTTGCATAAGAGTTAACTCATAAAGCAATAGATTCTTAGTAGAAAGTTTTGAAGCAACACAAAGGAAGATATAAGTTTCAGCGGTTGCTTTCAACTTCAACATGTATACCTCATGGATAATTGTCAACACAAAGTAATATGATGAGTGCAAATAAGCAAATATGTAAGAATCAATGCACAGTTGACACAAGTGTTTGCTTCTAAGATGGAAGGAAGTAGGTAAACTGACTCAACATAAAGTAAAAGAAATGCCCTTCACAGAGGGAAGCATGGATTGCTATTTTTGTGCTAGAGCTTTTATTTTGAAAACATGGAAACAATTTTGTCAATGGTAGTAATAAATCATATGTGTTATGCATAAGACATCTTATAAGTTGCAAGCCTCATGCATAGAATACCAATAGTGCTCGCACCTTGTCCTAATTAGCTTGGATTTCCATGGATTTCCATGGATTCTCATTGCATAACATATGTTTCAACCAAGTGTCACAAAGGGTTACCTCTATGCCGCCTGTACAAAGGTCTAAGGAGAAAGTTCGCATTGGATTTCTCACTTTTGATTATTCTCAACTTAGACATCCATACCGGGACAACATAGACAACAGATAATGGACGCCTCTTTAATGCTTAAGCATTCAACAACGAGATAATATTCTCATAAGAGATTGAGGATTAGTGTCCAAACTGAAACTTCCACCATGATACATGGCTTTGGTTAGCGGCCCAATGTTCTTCTCTAACAATATGCATACTCAAACCATACAACTCATGGCAAATCACCCTTACTTCAGACAAGACGAACATGCATAGCAACCCACATGATATTCAACAAAAGTTGATGGCGTCCCCAGAAACATGGTTACCGCTCAACGAGCAACTTATAAGAAATAAGATACATAGCGACATATTCTTTACCACAATAGTTTTTAAGCTACTTTCCCATGAGCTATATATTGCAAAGGCATAGAATGGAATTTTAAAGGTAGCACTCAAGCAATTTACTTTGGAATGGCGGAGAAATACCATGTAGTAGGTAGGTATGGTGGACACAAATGGCATAGTTTTTGGCTCAAGGATTTGGATGCACGAGAAGTATTCCCTCTCAATACAAGGCTTAGGCTAGCAAGGTTGTTTGAAGCAAACACAAGTATGAACCGGTACAGACAAAACTTACATAAGAACATATTGCAAGCATTATAAGACTCTACACTGTCTTCCTTGTTGTTCAAACACCTCAACCGAGAAAATATCTAGACTTTAGAGAGACCAATCATGCAAACCAAATTTCAACAAGCTCTATGGTAGTTCTTCATTAATGGGTGCAAAGTACATGATGCAAGAGCTTAAACATGATCTAATTGAGCACAACAATTGCCAAGTATCAAGTTATTCAAGACAATATACCAATTACCACATGAAGCATTTTCTGTTTCCAACCAAATAGCAATGAACGAAGCAGTTTCAACCTTCGCCATGAACATTAAAAGTAAAGCTAAGAACACCTGTGTTCATATGCAACAGCGGAGCGTGTCTCTCTCCCACACAAAGAATGCTAGGATCCGATTTTATTAAATAAAAACAAAAATAAAAGCACACAGACGCTCCAAGTAAAGCACATAAGATGTGACGGAATAAAAATATAGTTTCACTAAAG
Source organism: Lolium rigidum (assembly GCF_022539505.1). NCBI lineage: Eukaryota > Viridiplantae > Streptophyta > Magnoliopsida > Poales > Poaceae > Lolium > Lolium rigidum. The sequence continues at coordinate 29,916,256 of NC_061512.1, forward strand.
GTGACCTGATAAGTTGTTGATGAAGAAGGGGATGCCTTGGGCATCCCCATGCTTAGATGCTTGAGTCTTCTTGAAATATGCAGGGATGAACCACGGGGGCATCCCCAAGCTTAGAATTTTCACTCTCCTTGATCATATTATATCATCCTCCTCTCTTGACCCTTGAAAACTTCCTCCACACCAAACTCAAAACAAACTCATTAGAGGGTTAGTGCATAATCAAAAATTCACATATTCAGAGGTGACATAATCATTCTTAACACTTCTGGACATTGCACAAAGCTACTGAAAGTTAATGGAACAAAGAAATCCATCCAACATAGCAAAAGAGGCAATGTGAAATAAAAGGCAGAATCTGTCAAAACAGAACAGTCCGTAAAGACGAATTTTTTAGCGGCACTGAACAGGCTCAGATGAAGAAGCTCAAATTGAATGAAAGTTGCGTACATATCTGAGGATCATTCACGTAAATTGGCAGATTTTTCTGAGTTACCTACAGAAGGGGCTAGTCAAATTCGTGACAGTAAGAAATCTGTTTCTGCGCAGTAATCCAAATCTAGTATCAACCTTACTATCAAAGACTTTACTGGGTACAACAATGCAATAAAGTAAAGATAAGGAGAGGTTGCTACAGTAGTAACAACTTCCAAGACTCAAATATAAAACAAAAGTGCAGAAGTAAAATAATGGGTTGTCTCCCATAAGCGATTTTCTTTAACGCCTTTCAGCTAGGCGCAGAAAGTGTAAATCAAGTAACATCAAGAGAAGAAGCATCAACAAAGGAGTTAGGAGTTTTCTCAATAATGCATTGTATCTTATCTATGTAAGTTTCAGAGGCTCCTCTTTCATTACTTTTAGGCTTACTATCCTCATCAAATAAATTTTCAGGAACAATCCAATCAAAATTCTTTTCTAATGCCTCATGCATTCATATGAGTTTATAAGGTATTGGTACTTTAATCTCCCCCTCACAATTGACTTTATTAGTGTACTTTAGTCTATCTTTTTCCATCTTTTCAAGAGTATTTGCAAAATTGGTATAAAAGCCAAGCATCTTATGTTGAATAAAGACTTTTCTAGCTTCCCTAGCTATATCACCAAATTCTTTGAGAAGGGTTTCTAAAACAAAATCTTTCTTCTCTCCTTCTTCCATATCAGAGAGTGTAAGAAACATATGTTGCATTATAGGGTTAAGATTAACAAATCTAGCTTCCAACATGTGTACTAAAGAGGCAGTAGCAATTTCATAAGTAGGAGCAAGTTCTACCAAGGATCTATCTTCAAAATTTTTAACTGTACTAGCATGAGTGAAAAATTCTTCTATATTATCTCTTCCAATGATAGACCCATGCCCTACTGATATATCTTTCAGAGTGAACTTAGGGGGAAACATGATGAAATAAACAAAAGGTAAATAAAGTAAATGCAAGTAGCTAATTTTTTTGTGTTTTTTGGTATAGAGAAAGCAAACAAGACAGTAAATAAAGTAAAGCAAGTAACTAATTTTTTTGTATTTTTGATATAAAGAAAACAAACAAAGCGGAAAATAAAGTAAAGTAAAGCAAGACAATAAACAAAGTAAAGAGATTGGATGTGAGAGACTCCCCTTGCAGCGTGTCTTGATCTCCCCAGCAACGGCGCCAGAAAAGTATTTGATGGCGCGTGACGGGGCTTGATGGAGTGTTGATTCCTCCCCGGCAATGGCGCCAGAAAAGTAGCTGCTGGCAGTTGACGTGGGAGTTAGCAACGGCGCCAGAAAGTAGCTTCCTTGTGATGGTAAAGTACTCGTCCGTTGGGAACCCCAAGAGGAAGGTGTGATGTGTACAGCAGCAAGTTTTCCCTCAGTAAGAAACCAAGGTTTATCGAACCAGTAGGAGTCAAGGAACACGTGAAGGTTGTTGGTGAAGGAGTGTAGTGCGGCACAACACCAGGGATTCTGGCGCCAACGTGGAACCTGCACAACACAATCAAGATACTTTGCCCCAACTTAACAGTGAGGTTGTCAATCTCACCGGCTTGCTGAAAACAAAGGATTAAACATATGGTGTGGAGAATGATGTTTGTTTGCAAAGAACAGCAGAGAACAATGATTGCAGTAGGTTGTATTTCAGATGTAAAAGAATGGACTGGGGTCCACAGTTCACTAGTGGTGTCTCTCCAATAAGATAAATAGCATGTTGGGTGAACAAATTACAGGTGGGCAATTGACAAATAGAGCGGGCATAACAATGCACATACATAACATGATGATTACTATGAGATTTACTTAGGGCATTACGACAAATAACATAGACCGCTATCCAGCATGCATCTATGCCTAAAAAGTCCACCTTCGGGTTAGCATCCGCACCCCTTCCAGTATTAAGTTGCAAACAACAGACAATTGCATTAAGTATGGTGTGTAATGTAATCAACACAAATATCCTTAGACAAAGCATCAATGTTTTATCCCTAGTGGCAACAGCACATCCACAACCTTAGAACTTTCTGTCATTGTCCCAGATTTAATGGAGGCATGAACCCACTATCGAGCATAAGTACTCCCTCTTGGAGTTACAAGTATCAACTCGCCACAGCCTCTACTAGCAACAGAGAGCATGCAAGATCATAAACAACACATATATGATAGATTGATAATCAACTTGAGATAGTATTCCATATTCATCGGATCCCACCAAACACAACATGTAGCATTACAAATAGATGATCTTGATCATGATAGGCAGCTCACAAGATCTAAACATGATAGCACAAGAGGAGAAGACAACCATCTAGCTACTGCTATGGACCCATAGTCCAAGGATGAACTACTCACGCATCAATCCGGAGGCGGGCATGATGATGTAGAGTCCTCCGGTGATGATTCCCCTCTCCGGCAGGGTGCCGGAGGTGATCTCCGAATCCCCGAGATGGGATTGGCGGCGACGGCGTCTCTGGAACTTTTCTCGTATCGTGGCTCTCTGTACTAGGGTTTTCGCGACGAAAGCTTTAAGTAGGCGGAAGGGCAGAGTCGGAGGAGGCACGGGGGCCCCACACCATAGGCCGGCGCGGGCCCCATGCTGGCCACGCCGCCCTATGGTTACGGGCCCTCGTGGCCCCACTTCGTATCCTCTTCGGTCTTCTGGAAGCTTCGTGGAAAAATAAGACCCTGGGCTTTTGTTTCGTCCAATTCCGAGAATATTTCCTGTGTAGGATTTCTGAAACCAAAAACAGCAGAAAACAGGAACTGGCGCTTCGGCATCTTGTTAATAGGTTAGTACCGGAAAATGCGTAAAAATGATATAAAGTGTATATAAAACATGTGAGTATCATCGTAAAAGTAGCATGGAACATAAGAAATTATAGATACGTTTGAGACGTATCAGTACCATTGACCCTCTCTGAGCCGCCTTTTGGGGCCGTGCCACCATCCTCCCCGCCGCGCTCTCCCCCGTCCCCGACGCACCACCGTCACCGACCTTCGCATGTATGTACATCTCCAACCTCTGGCAAGTAGAGGTGCATACGTCATTTTGTTCGATATAACACCTTTATTTGGGGATTGCAATGTAAGTAAGTCAGTGGTTTTTCTAGGAAATGGAGACGACATCGCTCGATGCTGGTCTTGAAGCGACATTTTGTTGGAAAGTGTCGGTGCATGCTATATATGAGAGTTTTTACAGCATTATTCCGATTTCCACAGAATGCATTAAATTTGGACGCGATGCCACACTAACAAGAGTGATTTAAACAAGGCCATTATTTTTATTATATTATATTACTACAGTACTCCAAGGTAATTTTGGCTAGAAATTTTTTCTCTGTACGTTGCGTATGCAAACAAGAAATTTCGTGGTGGGCCAGAATGCCTGTTCGTTGCCCTCCTTAATAGTGATCGCTAACCAGAAATTTTAAACAACAAAGCTGGTTGGTGGATACATAAGCCAATAGACTTCCACCTTGGTCGCGCTGCTGGGTCTAATAAGCCCAGAATACCGGACCGGAGGGAGTACTAGTAGCCTTCGGTTGTACTCTGCCGGCCGCGCTGCCTCATTCGACCAGACTTTATTCTTCTTCTCATATATATATATATATACAAAATACTGTCTGCCGAGGTTCGATGACTGCACCGTCACCCCTCTCCACGCTGCCGTCTTGGGCCACGCCACCATCCTCCCCGCCGAGTTCTCCCCCGTCCCCGACGCACCACCGTCAAGCACCACCGCACCGATCTTCGCAGGTATGTACATCTCCAACCTCCGGCGAGTAGAGAGGTTCATCGGTCATTTTGTTCGATATAACCTTAATTTGGGGATTGCAATGTGAGTAAGTTACTGGGTTTTCAAGGAAATGAAAACAGCATCGCTCGATGCCTATACTGCGTCGGCGGATACATGGAAAGCGGAGATGGATGCTCTACATGCATCGGCGGAGACATGTAAAGTGGATGCGGATGCGGAGGCAAAGGCGAAGGCGGTGGCTAGGCCGGGCCCGGGCGCTGTGGCGCTGGCAAATGCTCGTATCGAAGCGGCATTTTGTTGGAAAGTCTTGGCGCGTGCTTCGAGAGTTTTGGCGGCGCAGCCGGGAGAACCGTCGGAGGCTTCGAAGCTGGCTGCTTTGAACGCGTCGAGAGCTTGGATGGAGACTTCATCTAAGGCGGCGCTTGTTGCATATGATCATGACTCGTCAACCCCTTTGTAAGTTCTACCTTCCCTAACTGCAATGAGGTTAGATCTGGTGGATTGGGGTTTTTGCCCAAACCAGACGTGATGATGCATTGAGATGTTTTTGTATTTTTGATGATGCATTCTGCTTCTTATGTAATTTGGGTGATTCATTATGCTTTTTATGTAGTAATTTTTCTGATGCACTGTCCTGTTCAGGAATTTTTCATGGTGATTTTTTTGTTTTTTTTCTGTCAACCTAGCTAATGCTCTCTGCTGTTTAGCCAAAAGTTGGATGATGCATTGTACTGTTTACATATATTTTACTCTGATGATGCATTTTGCCCTTTTAGCCTTTTAGGTAATTTTTCTGATTCCTTGAGCAGTGTGGGCAATTTCGATGAAGAATTTTGCTGTCAACTTAGATGATGCATTGTGATGTTTACATTTTATTACCTATATCAAAGCCAACCCCATCTGATGTTACCAGAGCGTTTTGGGTCCTGTAGATGTCTCCTTTTCCTCCAATCATGTTGACACGTTAGCAATTTTTACTATAGATGCGAGATTGCCTTCCGTTGATGCGTCCTATTTTTGTGGTGTTTTTGCATTGTCCTGTTTACATTATTTTGATTTTGCTGATGCATTGTACTGTTTACATTATTTTGATTTTGCTGATGCATTGTCCTATTTACATTATTTTGATTTTGTTGATGCATTGTGCTGTTTACACTATTTTGATTTTGCTGATGCACTGTGCAGTTTACGAAACTTTGCTGATGAATTAGATGATGCATTTTGCTGTTTAGTCAAATTAGATGTTGCATTTTGTTTAAAAAATTAGATGATGCAATGTGCTGTTTACATAATTTTGATCATGCATCGTGCGATTTGCGTAATCCTACCAGCTTCAGTCGAAGGACACCCACAACAATCAACGAACTGCCTGAAGATGTAGTCTCTCAGATTCTTGTCAGGCTTCCTCCCCATCCAACCTGCTTACTAGCCGCATCGAGGCACCAAGAAAGCATGGAGGCAATGTATGGGAAGCAATTATTTCAGAAAGCTAACTGTGTCACACAACGGAGGAAACCCGTTGCTAGGGTTTTTCCCCAACAACTCCGAGGACAATCGATTCATCACAGAGCATGATCTTCACCAGGCCATCTTGCAGAAGCTGGCAATCCCGTCTCAACTGAACAGTCCCAAAATCTATGTCCTGGGATGCCGCGATGGTATGGTGCTACTCCATTCTAATGTATCCAGAGGGTATATATCAGTCTGGTATCCAATTAGGCAAGTTCTCACATCGATACCAGAACCACCATTGTGGCGCAATCACATAATTGAAAGCAGCGGCTCAATTCTTTGTTCGAGAAACAACTCTGAACCGTTTACACATTGTTGCAAGTTCTCGGTTGTTTGGATAACAACTAAAAGTTACGATGCACAGGCTCATATCTACTCATCAGATTCAAAAAATGGGAGTTTCTAGCTCGATCAACTCCGATGCTGTCAGAGATTGACCATAGACCGGCAACTCTCATAGGGGGTATTTTGTACTGGCCAACGAAGTCTAGATATATCATTGAGCTTGACCATGCAAAGAAGGCTCTGAAATATATTCAGTCCCCTCATGAGACGCATGATATATTCAAGCTTAACATTCACATCTTCAAGGGACATAATGGAGATGTTGCCCTTGCGGTTATAAGAGACTTCACCCTACAAACATGGGCCAGTACAAGATCATCAACATGCGATCACGAGTCATGGACATGTCATATAAATTTTGAATTGGATACTTGTCTTGGCCTTGACAAATCATTTCCATACAATTGGAAACATGCAGTAAGGTTACTCTGCGTATTTGAGGACAAAAATGAGCTGGTTGTACGGGCAAAGGAGGGAGTATTCCAATTAGATATGAGCAACTAGCAGTGGAGAAAGTACAATTCTGCTAGACGTTGGTGCACTTTACATCCCTACTCAGTTAGATCGGGTTAGTCATTCATATGTAACCTTTGCATTCATTTACATATGGCTTTTGCTGATCAATTTGTTCATTTCCTAACAGTAACTGACCTGATACAGAGCGCAACATCAAGGACACGAAAAGAACGCGCTATCAGGAACTCATCTAATTCAAAGTTCAACATCCATAAGAGAAAAGGAAGTCGCATATGAAGGAGCAAGGCTTGTTTGGGCAAGAAGTGATAGCCCAGCTTTTGTTTGGTCTGATGTCTTTTAGTTTTCGTTCTGGTGGAAATATCGCTGCACCATTTGTTTGTGCTGCAGCTCCATAGTGGTAGCTGCTAGTACATTGGCGATGTCCGGCGTCTGCTTGTTTTGGGGGCATAAATATGCCACGAAACCTTTGTTTTATGTGATCAAACAGTCATCTCTGCATGTATATGTTTGTGTTCTGATGAAACCTTGTTCGTGATCTGTACATATATTTGAGTCAGTCTGTGTTTTGTTTTATGATGGGCAGGAGTATTTGTTTTACTACACCATTGTTTATCCGAATTGTATTACTCGCTCTATTCAAAAAGTTAGCGGCTCACTTTTTTCCTTCAAGATATGGATGTATCTACACACTAAAAACATATATAGATGAAACCATGTCTAGACAAAGTTTAGTCACTTATGTATGGACGGGGTAGTATTATTTATGTTGTGCTCCATGTAGTAAAGGACCCAATTTTCTTTGAAGATATGGTATGTATGATTTGTGGATGTGTCCTCGGGCATGAATTCCTGAGCAGAGCATCACGCTACCAAATTTATACTCCATAGTTATTATTTACTTCAACAACAGTCAAATTCAAAATCTCTGTCGGGCGGTGTAACCTCCCGCTAATAAAACCTGAAATATTTGGTACGCTTGTCTGAATTGAAGTTTGGAGAAAACGGGAACCGATTTTTTTGTGATTATGACTTGATGAGACCCTAGGCCTTGGATTCCTGAATAGAGGCACCGCGCTGGTGCACCTTTTTCCTATTACTATTATCCTTTCGACTGTAGCCACGATCAAAATCAAAATCTCAGTGGAGCAGCAAAACCTCCCGCCAACTAAACCCGAAATATTTCAGACGCGTTTTTGGTCTAGAGTTTGGAGAACATGGGAGTAACTTATTTGATATCTAATGACTTGATGTGACCCTTGACCTTAATTTTTTTAGCAGAGCTACTACCATGATCTACCTTTTTATATTTTAGTAGTATTATATATTACTTGGCTATAGCCATATTCGAAATCAACTCTCAGTCGAGAGGCCAAAACTCCCAGCAATCCTGAAATATTTCAGGCGCGTTTCTGAATTGGATTTCAGAGATAGCTCATGATCATGGTAACAAATTTTCAACGTGATGATGATTTGATGCTGCACTCGGCCTTGAACAGAAGTACTAGTACGGTCTCACAATTTTTTATCATTATACTTTTCAAGATTTAGCGGATGAGCCAATTTCAGAGATTGATTATGATCATGGTAACAAATTTTCAACGTGATGATGATTTGATGTTGCACTCAGACTTGAACAGAAGTACTAGTACGGTCTCACAATTTTTTATCATTAGACTTTGCAAGATTTAGCGGATGCGCCAATTTCAGAGATAGATCATGATCATGGTAACAAATTTTCAACGTGATGATGTTTTGATGTTGCACTCGGCCTTGAACAAAAATACTAGTACCGGTCTCACAATTTTTATCATTATACTTTGCAAGATCTAGCGGATGCGCCAATTTCAGAGATAGATGATGATCATGGTAGTAACCGATATTCAACGTGATGATTATTTGATTTTGTACTTGGCCTTGCCCAGATGTACTAGTACGGTGTCACAATTTTTTATCATTATACTTGGACCGTAGCCAAATTGAAAATCTCATAGCGGCAAAACTTCCCGCCCACAAAATACAAAAATTTCACACGCTTCCAAATTCCCATTCTACCCCTATGGAGATGACAGCAAAGTCGGTTGGTGGGGGGGTCTGCCCGTCATTTTTCCGATCACCACCTCCCTAGCCCCGGAAACCCTCCCAAAAAAAATTCATTTCACTCAGCCTCTCCTCTGAGACCACCCACCGGAACTTCCCAAGTCCCTCTCACTCCCACCTCCACGACCACCGCACTGGAACATCCCTGCCGGACTTCCCTGGCCTACCCGAGGCCGCGCGATCCTCCTCATCTGACTGTCTGCAGGAGCCGCTTCATCGACATCGTCATCAACCGGACCGGATCATCCCCGCCGAACCTCGAAACCATATACTCATCCAGCAGTCAACCGCAGTCACTTCAGCTGCGGTATCGTCCACCCCACCGGAGCCGCTTTGCCGGGTCCGTCGTCCACCGCATCGGATCTTGCTCACCGACACCGCTGTGCATGAACTGGATCTGCTTCACCGGCACCGTGCACGATTCACACCTATCTAAACTCTTCTACTGTCGCTTTTCTATTGCTGCCTGCAAGTTCTTGTTTAATCATGGGGGAACCTGTTTGTGCTAACGACGCGCCGTTATGTTTTTGCAGATGAAATGAGTAACCATGAAGTGTAATGGGCATCTCTCCAACCCCAAGTAGCACATGTAGTGTACATCATCACCGGATCTATCAACCCCAGGAAGATCTGCAGTGACTCCCACAAAGTGCTTCTCCTAATGTAAGTCCCTTGTTTTAGCGCCATGTTCTAAGTTCAGATGTATGTTTGTCTGAAGCTCTTTAAGTTCATTCCTAGCTATGACAGTAACACCCTGCTATTTTCTAGTTCATTGCTAACTTTAAGCAATTGAACATTTTGGTTTGCATTCCCTGCTATGTAGATGTAGCATCATAACTTCTATCTTGCTCAGTCGTTGTTACAAAAATTATAGCCTGCTACTGTTTTGTTCATGCCAATCTTGTTCTCCCTGAACATGTTGGTTTGCATTCCCTGTACAACAGGTGATGCCATTGTTATTTCTATCTACTTCGTCGTAAGCTAACAAAGTAACTGTCTGCTATTAGTTCCTGCATGCTATCGCTCTGCCATCCTGCAGTACAAATTTATTTGAACTCGTCACAGTAGCTACTTCGATCATAATTTTGTCTGCCATCTGATTCTTCAAAAGCTGCAATATTAACTTGTTTCTCTTACTTGGTATGGCGCTAACATATGGAATGCTGAACATATTAGTGTGCATTCCCTCTTCTACAAGTTCACAGGTGATCCCACTATATTCCGTTTCTGGTCCATCCTAAGCCGTAGCATTAACTATCCTCTATGTGTTGCTCATTACAACTTTATATCCCGAAACAAATTGATTTGCATTCCCTTATCTACAAGTTTATGAGTGATGCCATTATAACTCCTATCTGTTTTATTCCTAGCTATTATAGTAACATCCTGCTATTATTTAGTTCATGGCCCATTTTAAGTAATTGCACATGTTGGTTTGCATTCCCTGCTCTATAGCTTTTGGCATCGTAACTTCTATTTTTGGTTTACATTCCCTGCTCTGTAGATCTAGCCATCATAACTTTATCTTGCTCAGTCGTTGTTACAAAAATTATGGCATGCTACTATGTTGTTTGTGCCAATTTTTTACTCCATGAACATGTTGGCTTGCATTCCCTGTACTACAGGTGATGCCATTGTTTTGTATCTAGTTCATCGTAAGCTAACAAAGTAAGGACTTAGTTCGGCATGCTATCACTCTGCTATCTAGCCTGTAGTACAAATAAACTTGTCATACTAATAGATAATAATTTTGTGTGCCATCTTGTTCTTCAAAAGATGCATTATTGACTTGTTTCTCTTACTTGGCATAACACTCACATATGGAATGCTGAACATATTGGTTTGCATTCCCTCTTATACAAGTTCACAGGTGATCCCACTATATTCTGTATCTGGTTCGTCCTAACCTCCAGCATTAACTATCCTCTACGTATTGCTCATTACAAGTTTATATCCCGAAACATCTTGATTTGCATTCCCTTCACTATAAGTTCAGGAGTATTATTTAGTTCACGCCCAATTTGAAGTAATTGCACTTGGCACGTGTTGGTTCGCATTCCCTCCTCTTTAGCTTTTGCCATCATAACTTCTATTTTTGGTTTACATTCCCTGCTCTGTAGATGTAGCTATCATAAGTTCATCTTGCTCAGTCGTTGTTACAAAATTTATAGCCTGCTACTATGTTGTTCATGCCAATTTTGTACTCCCTGAACATGTTGGTTTGCATGGGACTCGACAGTAGTAAGTCTGTTGTTTCATTCTAACGTGCTCTGTTATATTGGCTGTTGGTATGCGGCATGCACTCTTTGTTTGCTTATTGGTAGTCTATATTAGCCCCATACCGGTAGACTATCTGTGCGCATTACAATGATCTTGTTATAACGACGAAATGATGAGTTCCAAATTCTTTGGCAAACAACATTGTAGTGTCTTTGCCTTTTCATTGTTGTTGTCTTAACTTGTAATGTCTTTGTTTCAGATATAGGTGGTGCATGGACAACTTAAAAGATTGCCGAATCGCTTCATTGTATTGCTAGGTTTAATTACCATTCAATTTCTCTGGGTTCTGTAATATTTTTTCAAAGCGTTGCAGCTGATGTAATATTTAGTTAGTTTCTATAGTTCTTTCGCGCATTCTTTCTATGGTGCTGGTGGTAAGTGAGGCTATCCGACAGAAATCATGTGCTGCGTAAATATTCTCAGTATCTTTCTATGTTTTGCGCAATCTAAATCACAAATTCCCATCCCTTCAACGGCCCAATTAAGCGAAATCACATATGTGCCGGCCCGCAAAATCCTAAAGCGTCTATCAGGCTGGCATATAAACAGCAACTAAACAGGCTGGCCCACTTACTTATTGGGCCAGCCCACTTGCTTTAAGGTGGACCCCACTCACTAACTGGGCCGGCCCTGTAACAGGAAAGTGGGCCCCTCGTGCTTATTGGGCCAGCCCATTTGGTAACTGGGTCGGCCCGTTAGCAGGAAGTGGGCTCCACAAGCTTATTGGGCCGGCCCACTGCCTTGTTGGGCCAGCCCACCTGCTTTATGGTGGACCCCACTTACTAACTGGGCCGACCCGTTAGCAGGAAAGTGGGCCCCACCTACTTATTGGGCCGGCCCACTAACCTGTTGGGCCAGCCCATTTGCTTTATGGTGGATCCCACTTACTAACTGGGCCGGCCCATTAACATGAAGTGGGTCCCACCTACTTATTGGGCCGGCCCACAAACTTGTTGGGCCAGCCCACTTGCTTTATGGCGGACCCACATACTAACTGGGCCAGCCCGTTAACAGGAAAGAGGGCCCCACCTGTTTTTTTGGGCCGGCCCACTAACTTGTTGGGCCAGCCCACTTGTTTTATGGTGGACCCCACTTACGTACTGGGCCGGACCGATAGCAGGAAAGTGGGCCCCACATGCTTAGTGGGCCGGCCCACTAACTCGTTGGGCTAGCCCACTTGCTTTATGGTGGACCCAACATACTAAACGGGCAGGCCCGGTAAATGGAACGTGGGCCCCACATGCTTAGTGGGCCGGCCCGTTTGCCTATTGACCGGTCAAATGAAGGCATTCAGCCCGACCCACGTGCTTAGAGGGCTGGCCCATTTAAGTTTTGACCAGTCAACCTTAGAGGTTAGGCCCGGCCCACGTACTCAATAGACCAGCCCAGTTATAGTTGACCGGTCAAACTAGGTCAGCTGGCCCGACCCGCAAACTAAATGGGCCGGCCCGCTTAAGGCGTGGCAGGCCTCGTGTGGGCCTACCATCTACCACGGGGTTTCAGCCGGTTAACGGCGTTAGCCGGCGATTAACGGCGTACGCACGTGTCAGTTTGCATGACATCAGCAGTCAACGGGCTCCCGAAAACACTTCTGCAACGGTCCGATTTTCCGTGGCAGAAGGGCGCCCGAACGCGACGAACCGAAAAAAATGTGGTAGGACTTTGCCTCACGCAGTTTGGACCACAGAACCCATATCGTCGGGTTAGGCCCATAGGCGACGAAAAAGGGGCCATACCTGACGAAAATTGGACGTTGAATATCAGA